>NC_090872.1:38599092-38614092 GCF_036669935.1 Montipora foliosa
TTTTCATTTGAAATCGTCTTCACGTGAAATTTCTATTTTTAGCAACACATTTAAAAAATGTTGGACACTTAACTGTTGCTGACAGTCGCTGCTATATTTTAATGTACAAAAACCATTTCGAGTTTGTTTGACAGCGGTAGTCAAGATATATATGGAGGGGTTTTGGACCGCGTTGAAGCTCCCATAAATGTCTCCAGCTTCACTTGATTTCGTGAAAAAGTGATGAAGGATCGACTCGAGGCATCAGAAGATCAAAGTTGTTGAATTTCGAGAGAGAAAAAAAACATTGCGAATAGCCTTATGACACTGCTCCCTTCAGGTCAGGTTTTTATCGGCCGGAAGTTCATAGGAGGTTTTTAAACCGAGCTTGACAAAAAAAAATGCGTTTGCCCTTATTTCCGCACTTTTAGAAGGTCTGTGTTTGAGAAGAGTCGACATACTTTTCCGAAATGGAACCCAAAAGCAAACGCGCTCTATCGTGGGTGGTTTTGCCGTCAAGTGTTCATTTAACGATCTTAGCTGAAGTAATCTTAATGTTTTTGTTTTTACAGTAACGCGAAGCTTGCCTTTGTTTGACTGGAAAAAAAGCTTTGTATTTCTCTGTGTTAACTAAATCACGTAGTTGTTTTTTTGTAGCATCAATCTGGCATTCTTTTAAATTGAAACGTGAAATTCTTCTTTGTGGATACAAGCTGGATCATTTTTGCGATGCAAACGTTTTTTCACTTGTCAAATCCTGTTCATAAATAATCAGTTGGATGGAATTTGACAGAAATTCTTTTTTTTTTTTTCGTGTGAACCAATCAAAAGTTGTCTTCTTGCACGTCCCCCAACATTTCTTGAAGATTCACAGTGCCTTCTGTTAGTCAAGATACTTTCTCATTGTGATCTATCAATAAACAGTGCAATTTAGGGTTGGTCCAAACAACGTTTAAGATTTATTCTAGATATGAAGAGTATTATATAATATATTTTGCAATATATATGTCTTAAAATAGTTTGTCCTTATCTACAACTGGAGAAGACGACAGACAGAACGGATTCATTAACAAGTAATGACATAGCGAAGCTTTCCGTCAATCAGTACCAGAGTAGCAAGATCTTTGATGGCTGTTGGCTTTTTGACAGTTGTCGGGAGTTTAATGAATTTTAATAAATGTCAAAAATTTTACTTTCTAGGGGTGTCATGTTATTCGATCTCTTTGTCGGGTGCTTGGATTCTTTGGGTACTAAATTAATTTTTAGAGCCCAAAGTGAACTTAATTGCGTGGGTTTGCCAGTTCTTTGTTCCCTTCTATTTGTACACCCTACTGAGGGGATTTCGGGGTAAACCGGAACCATTTGTGGTGTAAAAGTGTGAATTTTTCGAAGTTAAAACAACATGAGCCACCCATCTAGAACCCAAAGTTAGTTTTATCTCGTGAGATCTTGATCACTCGGCTTGGAAAGTTGACAACCGCCGGTGCAAGGGGATTAACCTCGAATACGCACGGGCGATAAACAGAAAACAGGCGCCATTAATTTGGAATTCCAAAAACTTTGGCGTGTGCTCAGCACATTCGGTTGTAGCTGTCTAGTATCGGCTTCTGCTGTCTGGAAGAAGACTGCTGTTCAGTACAGGGGGCAAAAAGGGAAGCACAGAGCATTTCGTTTGAGCTCAAGAGTACTCATGGCACAAAGGTAAGCTTCGTCGAGTTAAATACCTCTTCGTTTATTTTTATAAAGTTTATTATCAATCGAAGTACATCTTCATTTTTACGATAATAATTTCCTGCTACGGAAATGCCGCCCTCACCAATTTGTGCCGGATTTCCTCAGTGTCAAAATAAAACCAGAATCTACTAATAGTTTATTCGACGCTTCTTTTATTTTTATGAGCCGACTCGGCTCTCATAATTAAAAAAAAAAGTACAGTCGGTTGTCTTGCGCGGTTGTATGCCTTTTATGTCATGAAGCATCTCGAAGGCAGTTTGATTTTAATTAAGGCCCTCGTGATAAATTGTACTTAACCTTGCCGAATTGCAAGCAGAGAAAGTTAATTTGACCACAGGTGCAGCGTATGCTCCTTGTTTGAACTGTGAGGCTGGCATTGAGAACAATGCAACTATAGCAAAGGTCTTCCATGGCTGTGGTTCGAATCTCTCACAGACATGTCACTGATCGATTAACCGAATTCCTTCTTGATTAATTACTGTTATTACTTATCGCTCGATTGCCCTTACTTATTGTCTTATCTGAAATGGGGTAATTGTTATCAACCTTTCATAAAAAAATGTCATGCTTAGCAAAATGAATGGCTTTTATCCACATAGAATATCCTCCATCAAACCACAAAGCGATACCCATCGGCGACAAACCACGGCTTACAGTTGAATCATGGCAGTGTTCTTTCAAAACTATCATTGTTAACTCATTTCGCACTTGAACGACAGCAAAATAAATTATGTACCAACAAATAATTAGGCGAATGAATTTAAAAACAATGAATGCAAAATACTAACTCTGTTAGTGATTGGTCTTAAAACAGAATAGAATTATAAACTAAAATGGTTGGAACCAAATATTGATAAAATTAAATGCCATGACATGGCTGGTCATTAATGAACATAAACGCTCTTCACCATTGTGCAAAAGTAATCGTTTGATGATTACATTTACACGTGAAAGCCTAAATGGAGCGTATTTTGTATTTGGGGGGGAGGGGGAGGGAGGCTAAAATGCAAGCGCCGGAGACGCTAATTCTATAACTTGTAGGGGAATCTGGGAAATTTTTGAAATCTTGAAGCTCGGAAATACTACTTTTCAGCATTCTCGACGAGATATCAAAAAAATAAACGTGGATCAACCGTAAAATGACAGACGATGACGATTTTACTTCTTATTTTTGTTTTTTGCTTGAAATTGGGCCAGGCTCCGCCTTTCCTGCGACCGCTACAAAAGTGAGTGTTATTTGGAACAACTTCTCAAAATATCAACAATTTTTAAAAAGAATATTTTATTGCGCTATTCCGTTCCCTGGGATATTTGTGTTTCCCGCGGTTGCAAACGTTGTGTGAGCTATTTTAGAATGCAAAGCACTTCTTTCATGTGGCAATGGTCCAAATCCAGGAATGGGGCGTTTCAATTAATTTGTTCCTTAGAGGAAGTCAACAAATTGACTTCACAAAAGTCTTGGAGAAAAAGATTTAGATCAGTGGGACATGAAAGTATTTTCTATTTGTTGTGAAACCATGCATGCATGCATGCCAAAGACCATGGCACCTATACACTGGACAGTTAACATAGCCAACTAATTAATGTTAACCTTGACCGAAATATGCTTCGAGACGTGAGAACCACCCGAGAAAGCTATGTCTAACACATAGCTTACAACACTTTATTAACAAAGATGATAAGATAATAAACAATGGTAATAAATGAACTTTTTGCAAAGCCCGCTATTCTAGAATGTGGAACAATGTGTAGAAACGCCCTGAACAACTGCTGTTAGGTTCGGTTAAAAAAAGGCCTTATACAGAAACGGCATTTGACGACCAGAGGTAAACAAGAGAGATGATAGTCTCGAGAAAGTTCGATCGAATATTGTAAGGAATGCGCATGCTCGAGGCACGGTAAATTAATTTTCGCAGACTGTCAATGGTTCAGCCTGTCTAATTTAAACATCCAATTGCATCAAAATGTGAGCTGGGGATGGCACATGGGTGAAGCTTGCTAACAAAAGCTTTCCTCACGCAATGGTTCAGCCTGTCTAATTTAAACATCCAATTGCATCAAAATGTGAGCTGGGGATGGCACTTGGGTGAAGCTTGCTAACAAAAGCTTTCCTCACGCGGCAATATTATGAGGACACTCAAGGTCACTGAATCCGATTGGATAGATTATATTGCTTTGCTGAGTCATTCAAATAAGTCTTGTAAGTAAGGCAATTATTATCTAGGCGATTGCGCCAGACAAACTTAAGCGTACTTATGCATAGGTATCCCAAGCTTGAGTGTCACTCAAAGATGTCAAAGATGCATACGTGGAGTATGCGCTTGATAAATAAGATTGAACTACAGCAGCCTGTGCGTGGCATTGCATCGATACTTCTCCTCTGACAGCAAAATGAGCAGTTCGAAGAGAAACATTTTTAAATGTGACACAAACGTGGAAAAATCAGGCAAATTGGAGAGGTCAAGATCATGTAAGACCATGTAAGCTTAACTAGTACGTTTATCAAGTTTAAATGAACGCGTTACAGTAACAATGATGTGCGTTGAAAATCAAAGAGAAAGAAGTCAAAATGAATCCAGCTTAGCTTATTCAAGAAAATCAACGGAAGTACAAGCATCGAAGCAAAGTTAAATTACTCCTCGTTAATGAGAGCTCTTCATATCTAGTTGAATTAACACCGTGTGGATATTGACTAATTAAATTTACTTTAAAGTGCAGCGCTCGGAACGATGTTCTAGTCTGGCATTAGTTAAGGCACTAGAACGCCTAGACACGCGTACAAAAGGATTGTGATTGATCGGAGCATTGGAAAAATCACGATTGGGTCAGTAGGTTTTGCAGTGCTACGTCTTAAAAACTTCGCTCCACTTTCGCAGCCTGGCTCCATTTCTTGGAAGGGTGGATAGCGCTATCCACTGAGTCACAATCCACTGGGTAACTCAATTGGTTTTGCTAGTGTTTATCCACTGGATAGGCGTGAAAGAGTAAATTGTGACTCGAACGCGCGGCATTTCACCGTCTTTTGTGATTGGCCATAGGAACTATTTTGGTTTAAGAAAGAAGTAAAATCGTTCTCTGGTAAAAAGTTTTGAAAAAAATATGAGCTTTCGACAGACTGAACTGCTGCCTTCAACGGATAAAAATGTGTGAAGCCTAAAAGCGAAAGAAATTTAAATATAACGAAAAATTCGCATAAATTAAAGGATAAAAGCATGTAGTAGAAAGAATGTTAAAAATGCTAAGAAAATTAGTGTTTCTTTAAGAGAATGTGATATTGTCTTGGGAGCGGGCACGAATTATTGTCTGCCCCAACAGTTTTTGCCGTGTGCCATGACTCCAATGTCTTTCTACTCCGGTTGTTCGCTTTGTCAATGATTTTAGAATTGTTAAAGTCAATATCATGATTAAAAGTCCACGCGTATTTTGCGACATTTGAGCCTTTAGTACAATGCTTTAAGTTCCTCATATGTTCCTTCCTCCTAGTAGTAAAGGATCTTTTAGTTTCGCCAATGTAGCTCCACGGGCAAGATGCGCATGGAATTTTATAGATGACATTGCACTGGTCGTCTTCGGCAGGTCGAAACTTAGGGACAGGGAAATGCTGTTGTAAAGTTTTAACTGGTCTGCTAGTGACTTGGATGTCGTGTTCGTTGAGGATTCTTGTGAGAGGTTCCGTGATGCCTTTGATGTAGGGAAGGACTGCAAAGTTGCGTCGGTTTGTTGGCTCAGCCCATTTAAAGAACATACCAACCAACTCTTCTGGAGTAGTTGTAGGTGGTGGAGGCCTCGCTTTCTTTCTTATAACATCAGCAGCGATTTTTTTGGGATAGCCGTTGGAGTGTAAAGCGGCGCAAACACGAGCAGTTTCACGGGTCTTTCCAACTTGTGTGTTGGGGAGATTCAAAGCTCGATGCAGGAAGGCCTCAGCGGTGCTGATTTTATGTTTCCTGTCATGGTGTGAATGGAAGTCAAGATATCTATCCGTATGCGTGGGTTTGCGGTAGATGTCGACCAAAAGTTTTCCGTTATCGCGCGAAATGAGGGTGTCAAGAAAGGGTAGTTGGCCGTTGGACTCGTGTTCGATGGTGAAAGAAATATGCTGATCGATTGAGTTCAATGAATCGTGGAAGAAGGCAACAGTGTCACTCTTAATAGTGCAGAAACTGTCGTCTACACACCGCTTCCAAAATTTCGGCGAGACAGTAGTCGTGTTGATTGCTGTTTTTTCGATTTCTTCCGTGCATAGGTTGGCTACTACAGGGCTGACGGGGCTACCCATAGCACAACCGTGGATTTGTTTGTAGATGGTGACTTGCATTGGCTCTGCACTTTACAACACTTCTAAATTCCTCACTGACATCCTTGCACCGATCTAAAATCGTAATGGGTTCTTAGTTGCTAATTCACAGGAGTTCTCTAACGAAATAGCCGACGTCAACATCCAAGATGATGAAACCATGGTTTCCTTTGATGTGGTGTCTCTATTCACCGCCATCCCTGTCGACAAAGCTTGCGATTATATTAGGAAGAAATTAGAGGATGATTTGTCTCTCCATTCCAGAACCAACCTAGACATCGAGGACATAATTTCCTTATTGAATTTTGTGCTGTCCAACAACTTCTTCGTTTACAATGACACCATCTACAAACAAATCCACGGTTGTGCTATGGGTAGCCCCGTCAGCCCTGTAGTAGCCAACCTATGCATGGAAGAAATCGAAAAAACAGCAATCAACACGACTACTGTCTCGCCGAAATTTTGGAAGCGATATGTAGACGACAGTTTCTGCATTATTAAGAGTGACGCTGTTGCCTTCTTCCACGATTCATTGAACTCAATCGATCAGCATATTTCTTTCACCATCGAACACGAGTCCAACGGCCAACTACCCTTTCTTGACACCCTCATTTCGCGCGATAACGGAAAACTTTTGGTCGACATCTACCGCAAACCCACGCATACGGATAGATATCTTGACTTCCATTCACACCATGACAGGAAACGTAAAATCAGCACCGCTGAGACACTCCTTCATCGAGCTTTGAATCTCCCTAACACACAAGTTGGAAAGACCCGTGAAACTGCTCGTGTTTGCGCCGCTTTACACTCCAACGGCTATCCCAAAAAAATCGCTGCTGATGTTATAAGAAAGAAAGCGAGGCCTCCACCACCTACAACTACTCCAGAAGAGTTGGTTGGTATGTTCTTTAAATGGGCTGAGCCAACAAACCGACGCAACTTTGCAGTCCTTCCCTACATCAAAGGCATCACGGAACCTCTCACAAGAATCCTCAACGAACACGACATCCAAGTCACTAGCAGACCAGTTAAAACTTAACAACAGCGTTTCCCTATCCCTAAGTTTCGACCTGCCGAAGGCGACCAGTGCAATGTCATCTATAAAATTCCATGCGCATCTTGCCCGTGGAGCTACATTGGCGAAACTAAAAGATCCTTTACTACTAGGAGAAAGGAACATATGAGGAACTTAAAGCATTGTACTAAAGTCTCAAATGTCGCAAAACAGGCGTGAACTTTTAATCATGATATTGACTTTAACAATTCTAAAATCATTGACAAAGCGAACAACCGGAGTAGAAAGACATTGGAGTCATAGCACACAGCAAAAATTGTTGGGGCAGACAATAATTCGTGCCCGCTCCCAAGACAATATCACATTCTCTTAAAGAAACACTAATTTTCTTAGCATTTTTAACATTCTTTCTACTACATGCTTTTATCCTTTAATTTATGCGAATTTTTCGTTATATTTAAATTTCTTTCGCTTTTAGGCTTCACACATATTTATCCCGTTGAAGGCAGCAGTTCAGTCTGTCGAAAGCTCATAGTTTTTTCAAAACTTTTTACCAGAGAACGATTTTACTTCTTTCTTAGCATGAACCCTGGTAACGGATCTTCAATATTTTTACATATTTTGGTTTAGTTTCATGGCACAGCTGCCTATTTCAGAAAACCAGCCGTTTACTAAAAAACTTATTGAAACCCCTGCACGGTATCACACGGTATCAAGATTGGTCCAAGGAGAGCAAAAAAATAATAAAAATAATAAAATAGCCAGATATATCTGTTATTACTGCAAAATGTAAATGAAGATATTCTGGCTCTTAAGACCTTGGGGAGGGGGATTTGGCGTGAATTTTATGCCCTATACTCCGGGGATTTAGTAGATTACGGTAATTTAATTACACAGAACACGAAGTAAATTGAAAATCGCTTTAGCGAATCTCTCTTGTAATTTTACTTACAATTTTATTTTAATTTTAATCTTTTAGCTACAGGACTTTAAAAAGTGCTGTAGCTTAAAGGCAAATTAAGCAGACTACACAACAAGCTGTACAACACCTAAGGTTGTTGAAGAAAAAGCCATTGTGGTTGGTTGATGCTATTTTTATTTTTGAGTGGAACATGACTTTTTTAAGTATAGTCGATGAAGTGGATCAGTACTGGATCATCCAGTTTGTTCTTCATCTCCGGTCAATAAAACTTCAGAAACACTTATTTAGCATTTATTTGTATCAGACCTAAAGTGTTAATAAAGATTTCAAAGAAAAAGCCACTTTTGTTGCTTACGTTTTTGGTTTTTGGTGACTTGTTTGTGACTACGTGACGACCCGTGCAAAAAACCTTGATAATTTGATTGAACTTTTTCGTCTGCGGCTTTCATGCTGTGTGGTTGTTGTATGTTTTTTTTTTCTTGTTTTGTTGTTATTGCTGTAACATTCGGCGTCACGAATCTTGCTATGCCAATTAAATTCTCAATTCTCCATTCATGTAAATGCACTCTCGAAAATGGGATCAAAACCATTTCCTGCTGTGTAGTTGGCTAATGCAATTATTTGCCTTCAGCCACTCGATCGAAGAAATCGCAATTATTTCATCCTCTCCAGTCCTTGCAAGAGAAGACGACATGGTTAAAAGCGAAATCGGTGAGCGAGGCCACTGAAATCTACTGCCGGGCGACAACTTTAAAAATAGGAATGTTGGGTACGAGGTCGTCGCGATCCAATGGGACATTTCGTCACGTAGTTCTGAGTATAAGTCACGTGATATATGTGGGATCCCATCATTTCACAATCGAAAGCTCGTGTTCTTAAAACTCTCGATCCTGAACTTTAGAACTTTCTAACTCGTCCAGGTCTAAATGTTAATCTCGTTTGTAAAATATTTATAAGATCAAAATGTGTGTATTAGTTAATTTCCCTTTTAGTTTTTTTTTTCAAAATGTCAAGAGCGAATGTCAATATTCATGGCGATTTTCGCCCCTGAAGAAAAGGCTCAGAACCACTGGGCTTAGCCCCTTACAACGCAGTCCGCCAATCATGTAGGCAAGGACCAGCGTAAAAAAAAAGGCAGCAATGGATCCTGGAGGAGGACTCCAATCTAATCAGAAATATAAATATTATAAAAAAAATAAATCAAAAAGAGCAACTGGAGAGCAAGGTTTATTGAAAGGTGAAGGGATTTATTACATGTATTTAAAGCAAATGTGGAAAGACACTACCGTTCTTCATAAGGGTTTTACAAGCAATCATCAGTGGTTTATCATCTGAACTCGTTATCGGATGGTTATGGAGCACTGGGATCTTCTCCTTGTCTGTCGGAGTCCGGCGGCATTGATAACTGAATAGATATCCTTACAGATCTAATTCTGAAAGATAAATCTATTAAAGATAATTGTAACAAAATCTATTGGATAACACCTCGGCTCGACATAGTCGGTTTCAAAGTCAAGGATACCAGAGTAAATCTTGTTTCGTTCAAAACTATAATAAATTAATTTGAACCCACCCGTATCTTAATAAGTTCTCCATTGCTGAGGACCTCGGCTTCCTTCTTTGTTACTGGGAAATTGGATTTACATTTAGCAATAATCATAACCAGTATTTTCAAAAGCTGCCAAAAGTGCCAGGGCAGAGGGAAACTCAACACAGCGAAGGCGCGGCCAACGAATCAGCAGCGAAATGAACTCGTACGTGCGTTTAGCAAATCTGGGTGCACCAATCATGCCGTCTTATTAGCCAGAAATCTCATCTGGCGTTCTTCGTCCTATCAATGCTCAGTAGTTTTTCCCTTTCGCGGCAGAACATTGTAGATTGCCAAAGGAGATGGTCGTAGTTCTCATTAATTAAGAACCGGGGCCCATGAATCTGCTGTTAACCATCATTTAATAATAATAATGATAATATCTTTATTTAGGCAGAAAAGACCGATCAGCAAAATCACAAGATTTGCTGGTATAAACTACTCAGCTTACTTTTTATAAGAATGAAGTGGACTGAAGCAAGCTTTTTTATAAAATTATGCAGAATGCCTACAGTATTACACATGCCCGCCAAGATTTCGGATTTAGTCACGGTATGGCGTAATCGTCCATATAACCTAAGAGGACATAATAAGGCTGTCGTTCCACGATTTTCCACTTATTTCATGAAAAATTCTGCTTGTTACAGAGAAGCTGTACTGTGGAACTGTGTTTCAGAATATTTTAATGATTCTTGTAATTTTAAACAATTTTATTCAAAGGCAAAATCTAGTCCGATGTTTAAGGAGACCAGATTTGCCATAAAGTAAATTAATTTCCTATGTTTCATTCATTTTTCAGTAGGTAATTAGATACTTAGATAATTAATTAAATACACGATCCCTCAAGCATGTAGTGCTTAAACGCTAATCGTGTTTTTAAATAAAGGATTTTAATTTACTTTACTTACGACTGAAGAAAATGGGATTATTACAGGTTTTCAGATTATGGAAGGGCATCATTTACATCTAATGGGCGATTATCGACCCAATTCCAACACAGTGTCGACATCACTTAAAAACATGCAACCCCTATCCAAATAATCCTACTTGTTCCAATAGTGCTCAGTTACATCTCAATGGTAATAATGTATGTCTTGATAAAGCTTCTGGAAAAACATCTACAAATAAGTCCGTTCAAAGGTTGAGATTATACCAACCGCACAATTAAAGTGTTCAGAAAAATACAATAATCAACTGGACTAGAAAGAGATATATCGTATTCCCTTCAGAGTGGCTATTGATTTTAGATCACGCGAATTCCAGTTTAAGGTGTTACATAGGTATTTAGCGACGAATAAGTTTGTCCACAAAATCGGCCTCGCACCTTCGTTTCTATGTACATTTTGTAAGAGAGAAAGCGAATCTATTGAACATATTCAAAAAGAATGCGAATACTCAAGCAAGTCCTGGCAGGATTTACTAGAATCAACTGGTTTAATATGATAAATATAAAAGCTGAAGGGTTATCAGAGATTAACAACATTTTCGGACTCTGGAAAAGGCAATCAGATTTTCATTTACTCAACCATTTCTTGATCCTGGCAAAACAACGTACATATTTACTTCTGCCGAAATAAAGGTTATCCTCCTTCGTTAAAAATTTATCTCGCCAAAGTAGCCTCTATATATCAAATTGAAACTACGAGTGCTGAATAAATTAGTAAGCGAACTTTTCACGACGTTAGGTGGAAGGAATTTGTATCACATAAACTGTATTCCATCTGGTAGCTGATGACTAGATGAACATAAAATAGTAACGTTATACTTTTTCCTATTTATATAAATTTCTACACTAGATTACTTTTACTAGTACATAATATAATTAGTTAAGAATTTTGTATTTGATTGTATTTTTGTAAGTTATTTCAAATCAGCCTTTTATTTTATTTATTTGACAAAAATGACAGCCTTCAAGTTATTTCTATTATTTTTAAAGAAAACGACAAAACTTTTGAAATTATAAGACATGTTTCGACAGAAACTTCTGTCATCTTCAGTTGATTAATGTATAAAGCGTTAAGTTGAATTTATAAGAAGATGACAGAAGTTTCTGTCGAAACATGTCTATAATTTCAAAAGTTTTGTCGTTTTCTTTAAATTTCTGACTTGCCTGCTGATATCAAGATCCTTTGGAAACATTTCTATTATTGTTTATTGCTATTTTTTTTTATATATATAAAGATATTGCGATGAGTGTGTTGAATGTTTAGTGCTCTTAGTAAGGACCCAGGAAATTAACATGGGAACAATCAACTATGTGAACAAACAATTTGAGACGACAATATCGTAAATTATACATCATTGTCTTTCTTCAAGCAAAAGAGTCTCATATTAAACTGCGATAAAAATCATTTGTGAACGTATATGATCCCTAACTGATATTTTGAAGCACCTGTAGCTTTGGCATAACCAGTTTTTCCTCTTCTTCCCCGGACACACCTGAACTCTTCTACTTGTGCTTTAATCATGCAGTCATGTCACTATCGCAAGACAACAAAGGAAGCATTCCTGTTTCTTGCACAGCCCATGACGTGACACTGCACTGGTCATTTACCCCTTCAAAGGAATAAAGTGCCATCGAAAATTATCCTGAAACAGATCACTTTCTAGAATTTTAATGATAGAAAAAATTCCCGCGAAACGGGAAAAGGATTGAACGGAAACTCGGTCCAGTTCCCACACTCTTCAAGTCCAAAATGGCGCGGGGCCAGATGGCTTGATGTAGTAACAAGTGCATCATCTCAATGTAAGGCTTTTTTGGGTTATTTTCTTTATAAAAGCAAAACAAGCTTTTTGTTATCCAGCTCTCCTAACCGTGGATGGGTGGTTTCATTTTTTCAGCTCTAAAGGACTCGGAAAATCACAGTTCACCTCGATAGTGCTCACTGAAGCTCGTATATGTCTGTATAATCTACGTATGTATGCATGGCCGTGCTCCTTTGTTGATGGGTATTTAAAACAACTATTCAGGCTATTACGTACAAGGTCAGACGAAGATTACATGTTAACGAACCTTTTGATAAGCTAAATTTATCTGGTAGAAATATAAAAAATGGGCCTGACAAAATATGGAGACTTTCCATGCTTGGAGTAATTCTTGGAAATATGACGTGAAACTGGCTATAAATCAAAGAAAAATTTGAGCATCTTGTAAAACGATTGTTATATGTACATCAGAACATCATCATTTGTGTTCTAATGGTGGTTACTAGGTTTTCAAATAATAAAATCACCTCTGATTTGCTAAATTATGTGTTTGTTGCGCTAATCAGAGGTTCGTCTTAGATCAATTTTAAGGTAAAAATCGGTGTTATTTCTAAACAACGAAACTGATTTGGCTTTGAAAATTCATTTTCACTTACCAAGTACAGAATAAGGGCTTCTTGTCAACAATTCGGTTTGTTTATGGCCTAAATTAGGCTCAAAATTCCATTTTGTATCGCCTTAGAGGGGCATGAAGTGTTTGTTCCAAAAATTCAATAAACCATAATGAGCCAAATTTTTCTCAACTTATTTTGATAACTGGTTGACTAAAGTAAACAGTGGTATAGGTTTGGAAGTTATGCAAGAAGGCAGGTGAATAAAGTGAAATTTTGAAAAATGGCTATTTTGGGTTATAATTTTATCATCAATTTTGGCCAAACTCTAGGCCCAGGCTCCTCTCTGTGCAATACCTTGAGGACAAAGTTACATGCATGAACTGAAAGCTCTATTATAGTAGAGTTTATGGTCAAATTCATTTGGCAGCACAATTTACCAGTGGGGTCTTATCACACTTTCAAAATGCCGCCTGGAAGGCTAGATTTTTGGTGCTCAAAAAGCAAAAAATGAGACCCCCCTTCCCCCCCCCCCCCCCCCCCTGTAACGCCAAAACTAAAACTCAGAGAAGTGAGCCAAAGTGGCTTTTGAAATATCTCATTATACCCAACGTCTGTGCCAAGTTTCAGTCAAATCGGTTTATCACAACTTTTGGCCCCTGGAACACGTTCTCAGACAATGACACTTAATGACGACATAGACAATGTTAAGAAATACGCGATTATGGCAAGACGGTCAAAGGTTCTGCTACAGCTAGATTTCGACTGTATCTCCCCTCAAACATTAAACAGAAGGGAGAAAGATTTTAAGTATAATTAGTGTTAATAACTAGTTGATACCAGAGTACCACCTTGTATTTTAGAATTTTGAGCTTTTATCGTTTTAGACTTGTAGATAGTAGTAGCTATATGATTTTAGCTGGTGTATATCCTATTTATTTGCTAATTCATTAAGTTATTTTACTTAATTATTTAGACACGACCCCACAAGCGAAGCATCGCTTTAAATATTTATCGTGTACAAATAAAGATTATTGATTGATTGATTGATTGAGTACAAGTCATACATAATATTGCCGCTGATCTGCTACAATTGCGTGATAGCAGGAGATAAGCTAAAAATACATTGACAGTAAGCAGAAGTTTTTTGTAGAAGAATTGAAGTTTACTTCAAATGACTACTTAATTTGTGAACCAGTAGACAGTCTTTACTTTGCTCAAATTACGTAACCGTTTCAAAAAAAAGTGTAAATCTCCAACTTCAACATTAACACGACAAACCTTCATCATCATCATCATCATCATCATCATCATCATTATTATTATCATTTTATTTGGTAATGCAGGTTACAAATTGGCAGCCGGTGCAGTAAGGTTGATGTGGACCTGCAAATCACTAAAATTACGAAAGGATATATCCTATTCCACAAACATACAAAATTGATCTAAAAGAGAAAACTATCTTGAAAGTTATAAAGTTAACTGATATAAAATACCCTATTTAAAAAGTTCCAGATATTAGGTCCTTTCTACCGGAGAGAGTGTCTCCCAGCTTCCTACGCAGCCGTTCTTTGTGTGGTCACGCAACGCACACAAACTTGTTCGTGTGGGGAGGAGCGTTGCGTGACCACACAAAGAACGGCTGCGTAGGAGACTACTTTTTGGAGTCCTCAGTCCTTATTTTCTTTATAAAATTACCCCGTTAATACGACCAGTCTAAATGTTTGGTGGGGCTGCTGAATCTGACAAACAATAACGGATTAATATTTTATTGAATGTTTTTTAGCAAAGGGTGTCAGTGGTTAGCATGACATCCGGTAAATTGCAGTGTTCAGTAAAAAGGATGCATTTTTGTAATACAGTACCACAAAAGATTTGATAGACTTAACTTTGCAGCATTTCAAGGCTCTCAAAGTTATTTTGCCATTTCCTGTTCTTTTCTCACAGATCGGTTATTTGAAATGTCTAATAATTTGTTAAGCATATGAACGTTTCTTGGCTGTCCAGTAAACTTCTAAACGCACGGGATTTCCATCCCGTATCCTCCCCCACGTTTAACGGCTTTCCCAAAAGCTTAAACTTGTGATTTGGCTTCCATTACTCGGTTTCGTTTACTGTTACATTGTTCCGGCAGTTGCATTGAAT
>NC_090872.1:38619092-38621592 GCF_036669935.1 Montipora foliosa
ACCCTTAACTTTAACTGTTTGTTTTGTAGCAACCAAGTTCCTCAAATACTTAAGCGCTACTGCTGAAAAGTCGAAACCATCGTTTTCTCACGCTAATTAACAAAAAATTCATTCTTTAAGAGGAAGAAAATCAAGAAATGTCTTAAATGCCATTGCCTTATTTCTCGACTGTAGCAAGGTTCATTGTTCTCAAAACACAAAAACAAAAGTAACACACTTTTCCGGTTGTTTTTCAACGAGCGGTTGTTTTGGAAGAGACCACAGTCCCTTAATTAGAAGGTTTTCAAGACTAAGCTTTCTTCTTCAGAGCCTCATATAAGGGAAAAGCCACAGCCTACAGTAGTTAATTCACCCGAACTCCGCTGTAAAGCAATGCGGTTAATTCAACCTTTATTGAAATATTTGCATTGTAATATATGCGCCTGCCCTCAGGCTAAACAGTTCAATGTCATTTAGCAAGAGCTTAAAAATTTGCACGCTTTCTTAAACAGGACTCATCAGTCTCTGACCTCTGGGAGTGAACATACTGGGGAACAACGTACAGAATCTACAACAAAGGTAAATTTAATTCTCTCTTTCTTTAATTCATGTTGAATAGTACACCCGCGGTTTAAAAACAATCGCAAAGTGGTTGAAGGAATTTCCTGCCACATTATATGTGCATCGTTTATCACTAACCGCTAGCCTTAATTTGACTTTATAAAATTCATGAAATCTTGCTGAAACCAATCGACCTCTTTATACAGCACACACTGGTGCACCAGGCACCAAACGGCCAGAAACTGTGATAAATTTCAGTACTACGAGAGAGACGTTTGTGCAGCAAACGGCAAGCGTCGTTCTAAAATTTGCCTTTTGCCAAAAAATGGAAGAAGATAAGAGCTCATTTAACGCAACTTCAAGTAACTTTTCAAAAGAGAGACACGAGTTAGAAAAACATAATTTTCTTGCCCTTACGACAAGCAGCAAACCCACCGTTTTGCCGTTTCACTTAAACGTGATGCTTAATCTCTCTCCCAAATGGTACGCTATTGATTTATCAGATTTTTTTTTAATGCACCATGAAACGAGCAAGCGAAAAAGAGTGAAGCTTGGCGTTCTTGACAAACATTGTCATTCAGAGGCATTCAAGTCTTTTTTGCCTTGAAACAATGGACTTCAGGGCCATGGCTTCATTCATAGAATACAAATTGTTTTTATGTTTTTTAACCTTGGCCTTAAATAAACATATTGCGATTTTTGTAAAGCTATTTTAATACTGGTATTAGCCCTTGAGGCTACTTGTAGACCGTTCACTTGACTCTGTGGAGCTCTTCAAGAAAAAAAATATAGCTCCGATAGAGGAGATTTAGGGTATCTTAAGCATGCAGTCTAGCTAAATTCAAACTACTCCGAAATGACGTGAAACTGGATTTCTCAACTTCCGTCCATTTCATCATTCGTTATCATGTTTGACCTTAAATAAACTATCTCAACACGAATCCTTGTGATGGATTGTTGATCCTTTCGCGCGATGTTATGAAACTGATTGACAAGCTTGTCTCCACCCATTCTTCCTAGGCTTTGGTACATTCCTTTTTGTGCAATGATTTTTTTGTCTGATTTTTTAGTAACGTCTGCAGAAAAAAAGAAAAGAAAAAAAAAAAATCAATATTTGCCCCTGGATTTAACGGGACAATCCTCCCACCTAAAAGAGATCCTTTCACTGCTCATTGCTCTTGCCTGGAGTCGTTAAAGAATAATTGAGTTGAAGACTGTATTTAAAAGAAGGTTAAACAGCTCTTAATAGACGAAACCACTAATGGTCCATTGTTATTCAGTGAGAACTTTGCTGGTAATCAACCATCTAAACGTTTACTTCACGGTTATAGTTTTGGACAATGACGGTGCAAAACATGATCAGGGCCTTGTCAGTCGCGTATGCTATACATGCGCACCCAGCCTTCTGAATCCTCCGTCAAAAATGTCATTTAATGTGGCCGCTCCAAGAGTTTATTTTTTAACACCTGCAGCAAAAATCATATTTAAAGGCACAACTACTAACATCAGTAAACGTTGCTGATATTTAAGGCGTTTCCGTAAATTGGAGGCCCTCAAGGGTTCTTTTTCTTCTTTCTCAAATCTATTGATTTTTCATTACTTTTACAATTATACCTTTCCGTTGGCAAACACATTGTCCCGACCACATAATATCGTGATAGATAGGGCCTTTTCCTGTCCCAAGTTTGCCCTGGAAGATAATTTATGGCAGTCAGTTGGATCAACGCAACTTTTAACTTGTGCGAAACGTATAAAGTCCTCGGGAAATTCCCGTGAGATGTCCGCTCTCTTTTATTCACGGCATTCGAATTCAGGTGGTCACATCTCTGTATTTTTACGCTCACTGAAACTTGGCATTGAATCTGTGCATCATTCATGATCATTACTTGCGGCTGCCAGGGCACTTTGAAAAACCCTTGAATGTCGAGGTTCTTTGAATTGGAAAGTCCATGAATTATTC
>NC_090872.1:38624092-38641592 GCF_036669935.1 Montipora foliosa
CACTTGGCACAAGATCGCGAAAATTAATCGCGAAAGTATTTAATTTCTTTCTATTTATTACTGTTCTACTACAGTGTTCAACTACCGTCTGTCAGGAGGGCTGTACAGTATTGAGCTATTTTAAATTTAAGGGCTTTATTTAATTTTTTTATTCGACGTATTGTTCAACGTGTCATTTCTGATGTTCCAATTTGAGTTAATCTGGTGTTCAGTTAAGTAGGGGTGGCGAATGGTTCATCAAAAACTCTGGGTCTCGCAAAATTTTAGTCGAAATTCACGGGTCTCGCAGTCTCGTTTTTTGAGCGGTTATGTGCGTCTCGCAGTCTCGTTTTTTTATATGAAGGTATCAAACACTTTGAAGTCTCGGTCTCGCAATCTAAAAAGTCAAAATGTCTCGGGCTCGCAAAGAAAAACGCTGGTCTCGCCGTCTCGCAAAGTCTCGCATTTACCATTCGCCACCCCTTTAAATGTAATTTCTTCCAACAGTTGATGCCTCTCACTTAAAGCTTTTTGTGTGTCTCAGGAAAGGAAGCGCAGCAATCAGTCAGTTATCAGAATGTCATCGTGTGACTGGTACTCTTGTGGAGCCTATAATTTCGCTAAAACTATAAAGATATTCCACTTGCTAAAACATCTTTTCACTGCACATAAAATTGTTTTAATTTAGTTCTTTACTGTCTCATAAAGGAACCACAGGTTTTGTTGTCTTTGGTAATTCCAACAACGTTTTAGCAAGGACGGAAATTGGTTTCCTCAATCTCGTCCCTTTTTATTTTAAGAGTTACATAGTGACTTTTGTCTCACAGCTTTCCTGTTTTCCTGCGCTTTTCATCAATATGCAGATCTTAACTAAGGATTTTGTCGGGTAGAAACCGCCAGTTTGATTAATATTTTTGGCATTGTTTAGGGTTTGAAGAAGCAATAAAATGCAAAAGAGATTTCTTAAGAAAATCATAAGGAGAAAGTGTTCTGAAAGAAATGTTTATTTGAACTGCGGGTTATAAACGAAAGATAGAAGTGATTAACGCACTTCTCTGGACAATTTAAACTGCATGTTCTGCCTCTAACCGAAGCATCCGTTCATCATCTCAGACAAATAATGCAGCCTAGACCAGTTCACGCGCTTGAGTGCATCGTGGGTAATCAGGGCAACATGGCGGGAAATTCAGAGGTTTGTATGGAAATCACTTCAAAGCAAAATAAACTGTACACGACTCTACTTTACAGACTTTTGCCTTCATAAAGCAAACAAATAAGTCCAAGTTCCCAACGGCGATGAACTGGACGTGATATCTATTCTCTGTAATTCCTAAATATTGCTTTTGTCTCCATACATTCTTTGTAATTTTGTGCCTTTGGATTCACAGGAAATTTATGGCAGAAACTTTGTTCAATGAAATAATTTCTTCAACAGCTATTCTCTCAAACTTTCTTCTGCCGCACGTTTGAGCGCATATCTTCTGTTTTGGAAAATAAAAAAACGCCAAAATTCCCTATCATGAATACTTTTAATCGGGTTTTGAACTTCCACACAATCCTTTGAATTTCTCTCCATCTTGTCCTGATTGCCCATGATACACTAAAGACCGTGAACTCGTTTATTCGTCGGTCAGTCATTGGCCGCATCATCTTAGAAGAAGTCTAAGCTTAACCTATCAAATTTGTGAATAGTTTTTGTCTCAAGCATTAATAAGGGGTGTTATATCCTGCGTTAAAAATATCTTGATATTTTAAACTACAGTGTAGAAAACTATTCATTGATTTGAAGAAACTGAAATAGTTATTTCTTCCCCTCCTCGACGCTACGAGAAACAGCAAAAGTTAAATTTTAAATATCCAAAGGAACAACAATGCTCGTCAAATAGGGCACACCTTAAGTTCGTTCACTTTTCTTGTAGGATTACTTTACAACACATTGTCAAATTGCTACGTTCCCTGAATAACTGAACTCATTTGTGATATTGGTCCAATTTCTAAAACTGACATAACTGTTCTCTAAAAACAATATATTTCTCTGTTTCCAAACAGTTCACAGTTTATCAAAAAGACACATCTGTTTTACAGAAACACTTTTAAATAGTGTTCTTCCGCGCCTCTCTCCAAGAAATGTTTTTCAAATAATTCTTGTAAATGGATATTATACAAAGAATGCAAGAAATGTGTGAGTAAAGAGATTGTCCCGAAAACCAACACGCCATTTCCTGTCACAGGAAAAATAGGTCACGCAACAATTCAAGAAATTCGTTTTCGTGGATTGAATAGTAGTATCCTTACCTAATTTTAGCACCGGTTAGGCGAGGAACGCGGGAATGTTTTTAGGATGTTCAAACGAAGCAGACATTGACAAGAGAAAAGGAAAAAAGATGAGATGGCACAGGACGGATTAGATAACATTTCTTGTGATAATGACAACGCATCGGGAACAAGTTTGAATTTTATTCTCGCATGCTCGTATTTGATTTTCTGGTAAATCTCCAATCCACTATCTTGAGGAGTACACTCACTCCATGATCCATGATGAGTGGACCTCAAATGTTCATTATAAAAGTCTGAACAGACATCGATTCCATGAAATTGTGCTCACAGAACACATCAAGAATTAAAGCCCCCGGAACACTAGTTTATTTTAATTATAATAAAAACGACTCTTCTCTTCTGGACATATTCTGTATCACAGCTGAATTGAAATTACAAGTTGCAAGTCTGTACACATGCATGACACTGAAATGCGTAAAGAGAG
Organism: Montipora foliosa; assembly: GCF_036669935.1. Lineage (NCBI taxonomy): Eukaryota > Metazoa > Cnidaria > Anthozoa > Scleractinia > Acroporidae > Montipora > Montipora foliosa. The sequence goes on from NC_090872.1 coordinate 38,626,833, forward strand.
ACATCTGACAGTCACCTTTGCCATAAACCGAGATTAAGAACTTGTAAGTGTGGAAGATGCATCAGCTTCTCCAGTCCAGTTTTAGTGACTTTCGTACAACCGTACAAGTCGATGTTTGTTATACTAGTTAAATTTTCGGCAATTGAAGATAAACTCATGTCTGTAATTTGTGTACACTGGCCAATATTTAACACACGCAGGTCGTGGAGGCTTCGTGCCGCTTTACACAGTCCTTCGTCTGTAATATGGCAAGAATTCAATCCCAGATTTTTCAAATGATGAAGTCCATTCGATATGTGATTAAGGGCTGCGTCGCCGACTTTGTCGCAAAAGCTTACATCCAAACAAGTCAAATTAAGGCCTCCCACTGCCAAATGTGCGATGCCATCGTCGCCAATTCCTTCACAAGAGCGAAGATTTAATTCACGCAAACTCCGAAGAGAGGCTAAATGAGAGAGTCCGCTCTCAGTAATACCACAGCAGAAGCTTAAATTGATCGACTGAAGATGAACTAGACCTTTAGCTATGTTGCTTAGTGCGTTATCAGTGATCTTTTGACAGTCTTGTAAACATAAAGTAGTTAAATTCTTGTTACCACGAGCCGAACTAGCATTCAGACCGGCGAGATGTGCTATCCCAGTGTCAGAAATATGCCGACAGCTTCGAAGATTTAAGTACGTAAGTTTAGGTAAACCCCAGGCGCAGAGCAAGAGACCAGTGTTGGTAATGTTACAACACCCAGCAAGATCCAGAACTTCCAGATTGCTTAAAAAACGAGCGATTCGACCAAGACTCGTGTCCGTGATTTGTTTACACAAACTTAGATTTAACACTGTCAAAGAGGAAAGATCTTTGACGAACGCATGTCCAACCCCTATGTCCGTCACATTATAGCATCCTTTAAGGTTTAAACTCTCTATATTTGGTAAATTTTGAATAACATAGCTCAAACTCTTCTTCAGACTAAGTAAACGGATTTTGCGTATGCCACGTTTCGCCAGCGAAGGAAACAAGTAGGGATTCGATCTCCTCAAATGTAGTCTTGCCTGTGTACCGCGCCACACCAGTCGATTATAGGCCGAATCCCTCCATTTTGTACAAACTTGGCAAACCCTTCCCTTGTCTCTGATGTCCAAATAACTAAAAATAATGGCTAGAATCTCCGGGAAAAGGCAATGGATCGTCGTCTTTCCTTTCATGTCGTTCGCCTGCTTGCAACAAAGCGCCATCGGAAATCGATCAAGCATTTCAATACACTTGGGACCCTTTGTCTACACGCTACCACGTGACTCTCTTTGCTCTCCCTCAGTGGCCTTCGAAGACAATGGCGATTTTTCATTCATAGCTTGTCGTTTGTAGGCTGAATATCATTTTCACTCGGAGTTAAAAAAGCTATTATTTTATGTGTAAACCTTTTCCCATAGTCACCAAAACGGTCTCTAAATCCTGTTGAAATGTACGATCTTAAAAACGTTTTTAATATGTCCACAGCCAAGAATAGCAACAAATTTATGATAACAATGGTAGCCGTTTGAATGAAAAAGCCATATTGATCTATTCTCATGAAGCTCTGTTGATCTCAAACAATAGAGCATTAACAAGGTCCACTAATTTCCTTAGTTAACGATAAAAATAGATTTCGGATTCTTGGGGTGACGGCACGCGGAATACCACAAACCAAGTCGCCCAGCGATCACATTCAAAATTTCAAACTCTGCATCATTGTTGCTTCCAAACGACTTCTGTTGTGTGGTAATGAACATCAGCTACAAAATAGCCTGACTTTTTCCTGCCTAAATTTGAGAGCCATTGTCGCCAGTTTTAATCATGCGTAGGATCAGGCGGAGCTGTGAATTGATATGAATGATGACTGATAATATTACGTCTAAAATTTGGCTTCGGTGAGTTGTTCTCAATCTTTTCAGCATTGATAGAAAAAAAGAAATTCTCCTGTTTTTGTAGGGTGATTTCAGGTAATTTAAACGTAACCTGCAAACGATCTTCTTTTTATGAAGAATAAGAGTGTTCTAGCATCAAATTGAAAATATTGTGTTGACACCAGAGCGTATTAATATTGGTGACGAGTGAAAAGCTGTCACAGAGTGCGTGATCCCTCAGCTTTGCACAACAGTGGTCTAGTCGGCTATAAGACCCTATAAATGCAGCCGGCACTGCGTAGCTGCACCTGGAATTTCCCACGAGGTTCTACTATATTAATTAAAGCAGAAATGAAACTACTGTTGTTCTTGCTTGTTTTCTCAGCTAAAGATCCTTGTGTAAAGTACATCACGGCGTGGACTAAGCCTCGTCTTCAATAGCGACGCGAGCTTAATTTAAGCATAGGCAACAAGCAAAAACTCAGCAGTCTTGATCTTTTGCATCTTTCGTTGGAAACTAAAAGGAAGTTAAATATGTCTGCAAATGTCGCTTGTGTTTGTGGGAGGACTCGTTGTCCCCTGCCGGCCTCTGCATCCATAGGGTATCAAGAAGCTTGCTCAGAGTTTTAACCCTGGGCGGGGCTGAAGTACGCATCATTACTGCTGCTTTCTCACGATGATCTGTGCTGTCAGTCTCAGCAAGGACTGAAGACAGAAAACCATGAGAAAAAGAGGACTCGCTGAGTGAAGGAAGTTGAATTGCATAATTTGGAACAGGTCAGTTTTTGAGGCATCGGCGTTTTATAGGCACATTGATGAGAATAGGTTCTCCACGCCTCTGTGTGACAAATATATATAGCACCAAAAGGGCGAATAATGTAGAGGAATGAACTAATTTGTGCAGTCCAGGTCATTTTGTTAATCAAAATATATGCCAACTTAGTATGACTGTAATATCGATGAATTGTTCCGGGCACTGGGTTGGCGTAAACTCAAATATCAGCTGCTGTTATGATGTATAAATCCTTACATGGGATGACCCTGAGTATATAAGTTGTAGATTTGTGTTTCGAAACGACATAACATGTTATCGATTAGGAAAAAGAGTTTTCGCCTTACGGCGGAGCAGGTTGTGGAACAGTATCCAGTGATCTTCGTGCAGCAACATATTTACATGAAACTTAAAGGGGCTAGGTCACGCAATTTTAGGCAATTTCAGCACTGATCGAATGGTCATAGAATTAACTAAAATATCAAAATAACTGTTCAAAACTATAGAAGATCTCTAACAAAACGCAGGGAAGCCAAGAAGGGACAAGGATGGACAAAACTGCAGAGGATTGAAATGGATTGAATTTGGGTAAATTTGAAAAACGTCGGCCCACCCTTTTTCAAAATTACATCAGTCTATATTAAAATGTCATTTACAAAGCTGGAAAATCATTCTCAGTTGTTATGTGGCCGTGATTTTGAAAATGAAAGACGCTTGCTCTGCCAATTTGACGTTTAGAGCTCATAATTAACAAAATTAAACAAAATTACCTAAAATAGCGTGACCTAGCCCCTTTAACTTACGTCACCACAGCCTGGTAAAGCAGCTTTTAGTATGTAGAGTATTTAGGTTATTAACTTTAGTTAGGAATAATTAGTTAATCTTTTATCCTTTTATAATCTTTGATGAAGGATCAACCGTGAACAACAAACACCAGCAGCTGGGTTGCTATTCCATTTGGCAATTTTGGAATAACAATAAAGAAGATTGTTTCCTCACTTTCTATGCAGGGAAGATGTCCTGAAACACGATAACCGTGACAGAGAGGTGCCGCATGTTTCTAAATTTTCGTGGGTCACGTTTTCTCAGTGAAGTTTCCGTGTCGTGTACGATTTTTAACTGGAAACACATTTTGTGGACTTGCATAATTTAATTTGTGTGAGACAGTGTATTTAATTGTTTTTCCGAAATACATAAGCGTCGCATTAATTAGTTCGTTTTATCGATCTACCCCTCACCGTTGTTTTGATCAAACTGAATTCTTTATTTTTCATTCCTTTTTATTAGTAAAATCTTGTGTTGTCTTCCAAACAGCAGAAATTCGATTGTAAGAACTTTCTTACTTTCAACTGCAGCACAGAGACGAATTCATATGATATTCCGTACTGAACAAGGACGTGATGAGAGTGGTATTACAAAGTATGCTTTACTTCTTCTTGAAAAACTCGTCAAGTTGTTAAGGTCAACCCAGATTTCGATATTACATCGATAGAAAAAAAAAACTGTCTCACCACTGATCTCATCCCCGCAAGAAGAGATTGATACAGTGACACATGGTATCACTATACGAGATCATGATAACTAGTTGTCGATTTTTAGCTGATTACGTAACTAATGGGCCGTGAACACACGATGTGCACGCTTACTGGCAACGAACTGTAGTTTGATCAAACTTTGTGCTTCGTTAACGACGTTTTACCTCAACATTAATACTTCAAGTCAAAGCCGTAGAGGCAAAGTTACGAAGGGCACGATGGAAAACAACAACTCTATTTGCTCATCACGTTATCAAAAAAATCTATGGAAATGCATTCAGGGAGAGAGGATCTAAAGCGAGTGAGCACAAAATAAAAGAAAAAAAAGGAAAAGGAAGATCTACCTGCGTATATATAAGGACTTTGCAACCAATCTCTAGAGACATAGATAACAATGCTTCAATATACAATAGCAAGTGGACGAACAAAAGGACCTAATGAAACTGAGATCTTTTGTTTTCGTCCATGCACCAAGTGAACATGGTGAGGATGACCTTAGTAAAGTGAAAACCACCTATTGGTCAAAGTAACTCATAGGCTTTCGAGTAGGCCACAATTTAGTGCAATACATAATAGAAAAGAAAAGAATAAGATCAACTGCAACACATGTTGCTGCAATTTATCAGTAAAAGTAAGTTGAGGAACGTGGACTTGGACAAAAACGATACCAGGGGATTGTTAGGTGCAGTACAGCGGTCTTCAATTGAAAATTTAGTTACAAATATTAAATTTTTCCAAATGGTCTGGATAGCACAGGTGTTACTAATATTTTTAAAAATACAACTACGCTTTTGAATTTACGGAACATGTTTTGATGTTTCACACATCATCTTCAGCCATAGTGAGTGTAACATTAAAATGTTTACAAGATAATTCGTATATATAACTATCAATACAATGATTCTTTGTAGGTTAAATGTTCGTTTCAATTAGGTAACATTCAAACGAACCAACAATATCAGTTATAGAGAACACAACTGACATAACGGTAAAAGTTTAAAAGTGTAATGCTAAACTGACATGATTGACTTGCTTGTTGAGTTCGGGTTTCAACCGCTCAATATGGAAGCTCTCCTTGATTTTGAGTTGACAGAAAGAAGTAGCATAATCAATAATTTTGAAGCAAGAAACATCACAATTATCCTGACAATTTTTAGAAACGATGCGATGACGGTTCTTGCTTCAAAATTATTGATAATACTACTTCTTTCTATCAACTCAAAATCAAGGAGAGCTTCCATATTGAGCGGTTGAAACCCGAACCCAACAAACAAGTTTATCATGTCAGGTTATTAGCATTACACTTTGAAACTTTTACCGTTATGTCAGTTGTGTTCTCTTTAATATTGTTGATTCGTTTGAACTTCACCTACTTGAAACGAACATTTAATCTACAAAAAATCATTGTATTAAATATTCATAGTTACACATATATATATATATATATATCTTTGCCTTGTGTGTTTACTTTGTTTTCGCTCTACTTGTAATGGTATTGAGCGCTCTTCACCTTCACACCACACTACAAACTTTCAGTGGTATATATATATATTATATATATGTACGAATTATGTTGTAAAAATTTTAATGTTACACTCACTATGGCTGAAGATGATGTTTGAAACATCAAAACATGTTCCGTAAATTCAAAAGTGTGGTTGTATTTTTAAAAATATAAATATTAAATAAATTTCATAATACAGATCCGCTTCGCTGAGAGGAAAGATTCATAGCTCTTTCTGAAAAGATATGAAAGGCATCTATAAAGGGTCTTTTTCCTTGTCCTCGATCCATGTTACATCGTTAAGACGACTCCTTGATTTATTCGGCCCATGTGGTTGAACTTTCCGTAGCAAACTCACCTTCGTCTCGTTGCAGACATAGACAGCAATGCCGATTTTATGCTGCAGCCATAGATGGAAGTTACACCTAAATCAACTCAGCAAGCAGAGGTTTTTCTCTTTCACGAACATACTGTAGCGAAGGCCGCGAGAACAACTATTTCATAAGTAAAAAGTTCGCATTGCTGACAAAAACAGATACATGTATATCTACTAATGCAGATAAAGGTGATCTTCCACATGGCCTCATATAAACAAGACGTCGAAAAACTGAGGCTGACAATCCCTTGTTTGCTATAGTTAACGTTCCGCTCACCTTGGACTTCCTGCCCTACTTTGCAAACAGTTTGACTAAATAAGATCCTCGTGGAATCACAATTAAAATGCACCATTAATAATAATGATGAAACGACAAAACAGAGCTATACGTGTGACTACAAACTGATTTATCATTACAATATATAACTTGGGAAAACTACTGTAGTTACATAAACTGAAATTAAGAAACCATCTGTTAATTAAAGATCTTTATAACCCGGTTATAATCGTCTTAATTGCTCCTTAGCAGCAGCTGCTCATAAAGTACGTGAGGTGGATTTTTTATGGTAGTTTTCCATAGTTTGAAGACCCTGTCTCTGATTACCTCGGAGTATTACGCGCAAGTTGTTTGTATTATCTAATGCAGTCGTCTTTGCTCTGAGAAGCCGCTTCCCAAATTTCATTCCCATATAAAAATAATGACATAATCAACGAATCAAATAGCTTACTAGTTAGTAAGCTTATCTATACGTAGAGTCAGGGGCACCCAACGAGCAAATTAAACCAAAAGCCTTTGAGAGACATTTCTAGGCTCCTTGTAATGTCTTAAGACTGTCGAGATTAAGGAGATGTTTTTATCACCTAGATGGTCCTAGATTAATTTGATCCGTTCAGATACCTTATCGGAAAATTGTCCGGCGAAAATTTTAGGGAATGATATCTTCATTTCAGAAATTGCCAGCTAAATGTTACCTTCTAAGAACTTCCAACCAAACCATTTTCTCTTCCGAAACTGCTAGGTGACCTTTGTAAGTGCCAAAAATTGCAAAAATATCCCTTCCGAAAACGTAAGGGACTACTTTTATCTGGTAGCGAATCTTTTAAGTGATGCTTTAGTAAAGAAATGTGTAGCTGTCTAGCAACGTAGAACCGATTTATTTCACCGAAGATTATCGTTGGCTGCCCCTGATCTTTAGGTAGAGTAGCCAAAATATTTGCAGACTGGTAAGATACATAAACGACTACTGACTTTGCACAACAGTTTCTGGAGATGCTATTTATTTATGTCAGGGTTGTTTTGGAAAATTATACCCAGTAATTTCAACCAGGTTTTTGCGTTGTTCAATTCTCTGTATTAATGGTGGCACTAGATAGTTGATGGATTAAGTCAAGTGGTTCTGGCAGGTTTAGTCCATGGTTTCGGGGTTCACATACCCATTACTGCCTGACCAAAACATTTCTCAGTCTCTTCGTTGCGTGCTAACTTCCCACCAGATTGGCATTTCCACATTTCAAGAAAATGCAAAATCATTGGCACATGCTGTTATTTTGACATGTTGTTAATTTTTTTCTTGATTTTAATCTGTATCTTTTCTAATTCCCACCTGAAATTCTTCAAAATTAACCAATTCAACCTGTGGGAGATTTTCTTTTCGAAATAAGCCGGTATTCCTGGAATGTAAAACACAAGGAATTTCGCCACTGCTCCCATCGTTGCAAGCATATACTTAATAGCCAAAACCACGGTATACAATCCTTGCATTTCTTTCTTAGGAAATATTTGACCATTTGTCTACTCGTTTGCTAATTCAAGTCAATCCAACGACACTCAGATCTGCTTCCAGTATGCTTTATATTCCTTTTTTTATTCTTACGTAATGGAAACGGTACGTCGATTTCCATGGAGCGATTTTACAACTCCCATCTGGTTTTAATTCATAATTATTTTAGGTCATCATTTTTCCATTTTGCAGCGTCCCTTTGACAGTACAAAATACCAAACTTTCGTCAGTCAGTTGATAGAGACTATGAAGGATGGCACTTTAATATTCGTTTCCATGTTCATAATTTAAGTTCCTCGACCTTCGCTCCAGTGATTCCGTTAATAAAGAACATAAAAGGTTCTTCGCGGTTTTTTGTAGGAAAAAACCTATGCACTGTTCCTCTGCCACATACGCCAAGTTGCCTCTTCTTTTTTTTTTCTCAAGTACATCTGTCTGCACCTCTTTAAAAAAATTAATCGAGTGGGTTGTAAAAGGAGCGAAGAGCTATATCTGCAGCCAGTTTTATAATATTAATGCATGATATGCTCATTCAATCCATCAAGGCTTACGACTCAATTTTGCGGTATCGCAGTTGACTAACTATGGTCCTTAACGACGTTAAACCCAGCGGGTGGTCAGTGGCATAGTGGATGAAGAAACCGTTATCTATTGCAATAGTTGCTCCTCCCATTAACGTGAGCCTTCGATTAGACTAGCGGGAAATATCATCAAACCATTTTTCAAATATAGTTTTGCATGTCTTGTTACTGCTCCCCTAAGTCTACTTGCAGGATTCATATAGGCTTTAATTAATACAATCCATTTTCCTATTCTCACCTGACTACTAGAGAAATCGGCTTTTACCTATGACATTTGACCCAATAGGCGAACCTTTTCCAGACAAGTGTGCTGTTTTTGGTATATCAGAATACTTGAACTCATTGCTTGCCTTTTCCTTTAATTGTCGCCTCCCATACTGGCTCAGGAATACCATACCTACTATGTGAAAAAGACCGATTCTCTTTCGAAAGCGCTTTGGGGACTATCTTAGCATGCACAACTAGAGAGAAAGCTTTTATTTCTTTAAGTGTTTTTCGGCGAGTCGCTCAAATTTAATCGAATAACAGTTAAAAATCCATACTCTTGATCGCCCGAAATCGATTTTGAAGTTGCGTGCCAGCACGAGCGCTACACTCTTGAGTTCCACGCGACAGTGAAAAGAAGCTGTTGTATTTGAAATTTCTCCACGTTTGATTTATGAGAACAATTTCTGTCGGCAGCCAATCGAAATGCAGCTTTCAGCGCTCCTTAATTCTCATCTAACAACAACCCCAAACTACTTCATTTTCCGACGTGATAGGACGCCAATATTTGCATGATCGATTGCATAGAAAAAGGAAACATTTCAAGTTTTCTTTGACGATAATTCCGAGAATCGTTACTGGAACAACGAGAATGATTTTTCCGATCAAGAGCCTTAAGTCAAACTGTGCTACATGATGAAAACAAAAGATGAAACAAAATTTAACCACAAAATGTCATTGATTTATTAAGAATTCCTGACAAGACGTACATTTATTACTGGTTATTATTTGTAGTTTTATTCTCTTTTTCCAAAGCTATTAACTACGCACCGATGAACGGTTTACACCTTGCGGTTGTTATTCGAATTTCAATTAATTTCTATTCCCTAATCTTTTCCGACACTTTACTCAATATCACCCTGCATAGACTGTCGCTCATTTGTGGAATCTAACCCAACACCCTGGTGACATACAAACTACTTTATGAGGTCATTTTTTTAACTGGAAGCTATCAGGTTCTAGTAAAACAAATCTAACCGATCAGACTTAAAGGAGAAAATATTTCCGGTAAATAAATCTAGCCCTCTGGGCTCTAGACGCCGGTTTTCATCTGCCGGAACGCTTGTCGAAAAATGGCAATATCTTTTAGAAGACACATCTGTAACCAATAAACAAGACAAATACAAAATTCTCCCTGCATTGCAGCCAATCAGGTGCGTTGAACATGACATTATAAGCAGCTGCAGCTTGAGATCTAACTGCATGTGCGAAAGCCATTAATTGATGAGGATGTGTAGAAAACGAATATTGACTTAAGGATTCTATTTGACTATTTGACTGTACAGATCATCCTAGAATTCATGATGAAGGCAAGGCGAAGAGCCCAAAAAGTTCCATTTGTGTTTACTTTAATAATCCTCGCATCCTTATTTCAAGCTGGACAAAGTGGATGGTGAGTTGTGAACTCCTTAAGGAGCCCATTTGCAACCATATTGTGTTTGTTACTGTTGACCCTTTCCTTCATGATGACCAGCTTGCCAACTCTTGTCTTGACAAAGAAATGTTCATGCTTTCGTAAAAAAATTAGGTGTGATCATGATGCCAATCCCGGACAAAACAATCGTTCATTTGTTTTCGTGATGTTTTGTCAAGGTACCTACAATTGGAGTTTTATAAGCAACAATCCTCATTGACAGACTACGGTAGAATTAGCCATGTTTTCAAAACTTCTAACTTCTTCATTTTATTTTTTCTCTTGCATTTTGCTTTCTCATAGGGTTCCTCAAAGCCTGCAGGCTCCGTTTATTTCTCGTAAACTAAGTGCTCCCTTTCTCGTTTTATACCGATTTAAACAGGTCGCTCGGCATTCCGAATCAAGTGTATATTATGAGCACAGTAACACGGTTTTGTGACGGAATGCCCGACTTAAGCTTAAAGCAGAGAGAGATGTGCGAAGCAGACCGAGATGTCATGGCCAGCATTAGGTATGGAGCGAATCTCGCAGTGAAGCAATGCCAGCACCAGTTTCAATATCGCCGATGGAATTGTTCAGTACCAGAGAGGGATCGAATCACTCTCTTTCGTCGCATCACTGGAAAAGGTGGGAATTTCTCTTTGTTTAAATATTTTTTTTATAACTGCTACTTTAATTACGGCTTGTTTGTTTTGCTCAATGGCCAAGAAATCCACGAGCTAATTAAAAACGTGCATCTGTCTATTTTTGCTAGAGCTCACTTCTTGAAAGAGTTGGCTTTAAGTGGGTATGATCTTAACTATGTTTTGACCCAAGTAAACGACAACTTTGTCTCAAACTCCAAGGGCTTTGTTTGAGCTGAGTTCCTTTCAATGGTGTCCGAGTAGTGCCTGTTGAGAGTGGCGCAAGCGAGGCAGTGAGCTCAGTTGTGGGAAATCCGCCGGGTTCCCATCTCTTCAAAAGAAAATGCCCAATTTCAGCGGCTTTTGTATGTCCATGTATTTCCTCTCATTTATCTTCAAACATTTAAAGGAAAATGTGCTCCTGTCAATGATTCCGTGGTTTCGTTATCACAGTATGAGCGTTGTTGTGTTTTGTTTGCCGTCGTGTATGTTTTAACTCTGGGCACTGTTGTTTAAATTTATCTCTTCTCCATATGGCAAATTGCGCTTTGTTGCCGGTTAAAAAGTGGCTCTTTTGTAGATGTCGGTCAGCTATTCATCTATGTCAAAATTTGATTTGTGGCAGGAATGAGTTATTGAAGAATCATCCGAATCATCGACAATCTAAAAACTGGCATGATAAGTGTGTTTGTGTATTACACTAAATCTGCCATAACTTATCCGCACCGTCTTCAGTTGAAATCGGCAACCACTTGAAAAATTATTGATTCTTTTGAGATTATCGGTTTAAGATATGTTGTACTGTACATAGCAAGTTACTGCTTTGTGACGACTTCTGACAAGGATATCTCCAAACGTCTGTTGATTACACTTCTCCTTGTTAGCATGTGTTTAAGAACTTATTATGATATAGCCAGATCGCAGGTCGTTGTAAGAAGCGGAAGCATTATGAGAATTAACAGTTACTTTAGCTAAGAGAGCGCAATAAAAATGATCTTAAATTAGCTGTAAATTTGAAACTGTGATCCGTTCTCATGTTACTGACTCAACATTCCACAACAAACGGTGAGCAAAACCTTCCTTTAAAAAGGAGATTAGTTCAAGGGCTTCTTCAAACTTTCGGAGTTTTCTTCTTATCATCACAAGAAACAGAGAACAAACGGATTTCCGCTAGAAAGCGATCTTTTGCCAGCTAGTTGATCGATTTGCCTTTTTTTGGCAGACTTGCCCACAATTCAAAGCACGATCTCCACTGTTTGTTTCGACCGATATTTTCGTAGTGACATGCAGTTCAACAGTTTGTAACCGGTGTTAGGTTTTTCTTTACCGCTAACAGTTCGTATAGTCGATTTTTGCTGTTTTCTTTGCATCTACTGTGGCTAAAGTAGTTTTTCCACCCTATTTAAATGCTCTGCAACTTGTTTGAAATCATGACCATCAGTTGATCTGCTACATTGCCCTACATTCAGTCCGTTTTGTTTGGTCATTTATTTATCAGAGAGTCAGCAGGTGCTTCTCCGGTTTGGAGAATTATGACAAAAACGTAAAGTTGCTATTCAATAGAAGGCCCAAAGTTTCAACATTTAGTCCTGTGTCCTGTGTCTTCATCTGGTGTGATCAACAACTATCGCAAGAATCTTTATATATGATCACCAATTTGGCTTATAAATAGCGAATTAGTTTCCTTTTCTCTCACGTTATGTATTTAACGACCCCCTTTCCTTTTTTAGTAAATTCGTGAGCGTCTAAAATAACTCTTGCGATAGCTTTTGATCCGGCCCCTCTGGCTCAGTGATGAAGACATAGGACAAGGGTTTCGAAAGGTTGGATTTGGTAAATTAACTGTAGCCTTCAGGACTACATTCATAATTCTCCAAACCGACATTGGTGCATCAAACTGTTTCCTCGTTCACACCAAACCATAACATGTTCTGAACATGTTTAGTTTAACACAGTTTGCATGTCTTGTTGGTGTGAATGGGGTATATCCTTATTGTCTACATGATAGCGGTGTGGACCTTAACTTACGACACTTACTTAATTTATTTCACAATTCGTGTCATATGAATAATTGTATTTTATGATAATAGGGTGTCCACTCCCATGCGATCAGTGCATTGTCATCACTGCGGTTATTTTGGCACGCTTTGCGAAAGTGGCGAAGGGAGGGTGGCATAAAAGCAGTGATGGAACTGCAGATAGTCTTTATGCAAGGAAGCACTTCGCTGCCTTTACGGGATCGTACAAATTTCAAGCCTGTGAACTTTGTCAAGCGCTACCGGTAAATAGTAACTTAATTCATTACATGTTTTAGGAACAAGAGAGGCGGCCTTTACGTACAGCATATCAGCCGCTGGAGTGGTTCATTCCATAGCTCGATCTTGCGTCGAAGGGAACTTAAGCGTGTGTGGGTGCAGTCGTGAAAGAAGACCAAAGAATTTAAACAGCGAATTTCAGTGGGGAGGTTGTGGGGATAATATTGATTACGGATCCAGGTATACAATGAAATTCATGAAAGCTGGTGAAGTTAAGAGTATCGAGGACGCAAAAAAACGCGAAATGGCTTTTATGAATTTGCATAACATTGCAGTGGGAATTAAGGTAAGAGATTACAAGTAACGGCCTTTCTCTATATCTATTTCTCTTTTGTAGCCTTACGAGGAAAGGTTGAAAAATTACAAAGAAGTAATTCTTGAAGTTTATTTTTGAAATAGTTTTTGTGATGACGTACTGAATTTGCATGCGATTAGTTCTTCCTGTCGTTAATTCTGTAAAAATCCAAAATCCGACATCCCCTCCAGGGTTTGAACATGCGACCTATACCGACTCCCTCTTTAGCCATCTCATTGCTATCATGGATTCTCGTTCTTACCTAATAATTATGGATTGAGTTGGCTGACACTTTTTACGTCCGAGTACAAAATGGCTCTTTCAAGCTGATAAAAAATGCATCGGGCAAACATGAGAAAAGCACATGCACAAATTGAAAGACAATGCTTGTGTTCAGCAGTATGTCCCGATGATGAGGAAGCCCTTTTGTGAGCTACCAGTTTAGATTTGCATAAATATATTTAAAAAACACAAGGATACTTTTTAAACCGAACATTCCAGACTTTTCGGTCCTGTCAAAACAATCCCTGGCAATAAAACTCCACTGATAAACGTTCAACATGGTATGCCATAGCTTTGGGGAAAAAAACCGACTCTATCTTTGTCTCAGGTGGCTTTCGATGTAAATTGGGACGTCAATCACAATTATCAGAAAGTTTGCACTCTCTGAAGAATAAACTTTGCTTACCTTTGAAAATTCAGTGCCTTCATTTCGACAAGATGCGGAAAAAAAAATGCGCGGGGGGGGGGGGGGGTGGGAAGGGAACTCGCCCAGGATTTTGGACCCCCAAAAGAGACCATATTTAAAACACATTATATAGATATTTTTTATTTTCTTCGCGTGAGACCATGCACGAAACCTTCACGGCCACATATGGGCTACACATGATGGCGTTTTCCCCATAACACACTACGTGAGACCAAATGAGACCAAAATCCGAAATTTGCACCCCTAAGCGAGACGACGAGCATTTCCACCCCTTTCACACGCGAGTCCCACCCCCGGGTGCACGGCACAGATGACGAACCTAACCCTGATGCATTATGATTAGTCACTCCAATATTTTACCACACATTGCGATGAACCACTAGCGTTTTAAGTGAATCCTAAGCAAACATATCCTCACTTAAATGGTTAAATAAGCGTTTCCATCGATCGGCCATTGCTAATGCTAAACGTCGGTTTCTTCCTATGCATATAAGTGTGTACAATCTTGGAAGGCCTCCAAAGAGATGTGAGTTGTTCTATCGAAGCTGATGTTTTAAAGTTCTTACATTTGATGAAATGGGGCTACCCATTTGAAATTTATCGATACGTGCATTTCACTCAAGTGGATTAAATAAGGCAAAATGAAAGGAATAATCTATTGAAGGTCATAAAAATTGAATTCATTTTATTAGCGTTAAATTAATATGGTATGGA
>NC_090872.1:38646592-38661592 GCF_036669935.1 Montipora foliosa
GGTGAGACAGTACACATTTGTGTAAACACATCTCCTAATATACTTGAAACGTTTAAACTACGGAGAATCATAACAAGAGGCACTTTTTCAATCAAAACATAATTCAGTATCAAGTGTTACGCAATGACAATTGGGAAATTCAAAATGCTGTATTAAAGAAAAAGGTTACAGAACTGGTAACTTGTAAATAGATTTCATGATTTCTTGGTCATCTTCAACCTCGTATGGGCATATATATGGTCTTAATTCAGTTGAGCACTCATTGTTCGACACTAACTTTGTTGTCCTTTAGGCAACCAGTTTTTTGTTTGTTGCCCATGGTTTTTTTCGGTTGCCCACTTTCTAAAGACCTGTTGTCCATTAAAACTCAAAGGAGGCTTGTAAAAATGTCAATTTTGTGTACAATGTGTATTAAATGGGTTTGACAGAGCAGCGCGACTCCTGCTGTGTTGCCATGGTGTTCTAGTAGCCTTCTCAGTTTTGCTTTAAAAAATATTTATGAAAGTCGAGTAGACTATTGCACGACTGTTTTATCACTGAGTCGTGCAATAGTCTACTTGACTTTCACAAATATTTTTAATCAATTTTGACTGATCAAGATTTTCTCTGACCCAACGCCGTGCAAGACTTATCGTCCACGGTTTTTGCAAAGGTTTAAAACGTCAACTTCACAGTTTTGCTTTGACAAGCATATCTTTAAGCGATTTTCCTTTTCTGTTAGAGATCGAGGGAGATTCCTTGAATATCTCTCTGAGATTCAGCTGATTTTGAATTGAATGCCATTTATCCAATAGTTTCTTCTTTACGCCTTTCAAAATTGGTTGAAATTGCGTGAAAAGAGGTAGAAGTTTCTTGTGCGCTTGTTTCGTAGAGCATTTGGCCCCTCGAGAACTGGGTTGCATGTTTACAGTACGGAGACAGCTCTTACGCGAATTAACAACGATCTACTTAGAGCGATCGACGACAATGCTTGTGTCATTCTTGTTCTTTGGGACCTCTCACCGGCCTTTGACACTCCTGACCACCAAATATTACTCACAACACTTAAGTGCCGCTACGGTGTCAAAGGGTAATGCCCTGGCCTGGATGCGCTCATATCCGCCAATTCGGTTCTAATAAGTCTGAGTGGCGAATGATTGTTCATCCAAGCACAAGCTGGCCTGTGGTGTCCCACAGGGATCTGTGTTAGGACCGATGTACTCTATGTACACGGCCCCGATTGCAGATGTCTTCAAGCGTCACGGTATGGGGCTTCACTTCTATGCCGACGACACGCAGATGTACATGTCATTCAACCCTGCAGATACTTTACAGTCCAAATCATTAACTGAGAGGTGTATTCATGAGGTCCAGCAATGGATGGTTGTGAACAAGCTTAAGCTCAATGGTGATAAGACGGACTTTCTTGTCCTGACTGCTCGCCACCGTCCTCCACCTCCACTTGATTCAATCTTGATCGGGGCAGATATTATTAAAGCTAGCAAATGTGCCAAGAACATTGGTGCTTGGCTTGATAGTGTGCTTTCTATGAATGTACAAATAAATACTATCTATAAAACTGCCTTTTTCCACCTTCGTAACATAGCTTAAGTTAGAAAAAAGTTCCTTTCGTACCGTCAGTGTAAAGTACTCATTCATGCTTTTATTTCGTCGAAGTTGGATCATTGTAACGTACTCTTATCTTGGCTACAGCAATTGCAAATTAATAGACTGCAACATGTACAAAATTCAGCTGCCCGCCTGCTAACAGCCACCAGCAGATATGAAAACGTTACACCTGTACTTAAAGCTTACATTGGCTGCCTGTGTCCACCTGTATTGACTTTAAGATTCTTCTTCTTGTTCTCAAAGTACTAAATATTCCAGGTCCTCTGTATCTAAGTGTTAAAACCGTACATTCCTAATCGAAACCTAAGATCGTCTAAGAAAAAACTCCTAATTGTACCTAAGTCCAATGTTAAAACACATGTATATAGAGCGTTCTATCAAGGGCTCCTACACGGTGGAACGCCTGCCAGACGATATCAGGCAAGTGGGACACCTACAAACGTTTAATTCTGATCTAAACTAAAACCTCACCTCTTTAGGCGTTGTAGTTTTTGTTTTCATTGATTTTTACTAGTTTTATTCCATTATCCGATTGATTTTATATTTATATTACCATTATTGTAAAGCGCCGCTGGATCTTTGAGAAGCGCTGCACTATATATGCTATGTATTATTATTATTATTATTATTATTATTATTATTATTATTATTATTATTATTATCATTATAGCAGTTATAACGTCTATATGCTATATACAGTTAAGTAGCATCACTATAGGCGCTGCCAGCAGCGTAACCCGTGGGCTATAAAGTGAATAAAAGCTAGACTAATTACAAAGAAAAGACCTAGTAAAACTTAAAAAAAGGTCTTTCTCAAGTAAAAAGGACCTTCTCGAGTGCTCACGTTGCGCCTTTAAACGTGCGAGCAATATTTAGAGTTCCTGAGAGGCACGCCTTTTGCATCTTTAGCTCTGTTGCCCACCAGCTTCTGTACAGTAGCATCTAAGTCCTTGGACTATTCCCCCAAAACGTATATGATGATATTGTACTGGGCGATATCCTATCCTGCGTGCCTCTACGCGTACTTCATGGTCTTCTCTGACGTCGTCGTACCACGGTTGCTTACCCAAGGGCAGCTCATCTCTAGCGTTATCACTTGCTTGTGTTGGTTTTTGGCAATCCCGGCGACTACTGTATTCGCCTTCAGTTCTTGAAACTCCCCATAGACCGGAACATCCCAGTACGCCTGTACCTCCGCTGCTTCATAGACAGGCTGCGGTTTGATGGCTGAATTACCAAGGAGGCACAGTGTTTATCAAGCCCAGATCAAATAGGATCTCGAAGAATAGGACCTTTAAGACTGCGTCATGTCTTGCCACGTACTTTGTTTGTGGAAGCGGAGGGCAAGCGGATAAGATGTGAGCCAAGCTCTCTGACGCTGTACCGCATAACCTACTCGTTGGGTCGCTGCTCGGACTCCCGCGTGTTTTGTGGATGGCGTAGAATCGAGTGAGTAGAAGCTGTTCGCATAATTCGAACATATCCGTCACTGTATGTGTTGGACATGTTCGCCGCTCGCTTAGCCACCAAAAGCATCAATAAATGTTTAGCTCCTCGTCACCTTCTCTTGCTCTTACCAAATTCCCTTGCCATTTTTGGGCCCCTACGTCCCCTTACAATCTTAATTCTCGTTCTTTCTTCAGGTGACTTTTAAGGTTTTCTCCGGGTATAACCTCTCCTTCTTCTCTGACGCAAGCTGGATCAGGGTATTGGAGCTTTAGTTGGGATACTTGGTGTTGCTTCATTGGCTCTGTTATTGTCTTGTTAATATTCTGTTTTCGTCGCTCTTCGTAGGTCTTTCCTTTATACGTGTATCAAAATCCCGATCGCCAAACTCGCCTTGCTGGGTGTTCACACGAGCGAGAATCGCATTTGATGAGTCTATCAATTCGCGTGTTTCTCGACTAGTACAATTACTGGCCCGCGGGGCAGGCTCGTCAGCTATTGTATGCAAATGTGCATCTTTATGGTTCAATACCAAGATATTCTCCTTATAAATTTGCAGAATTTACCAAAAAACTTGAATAAAAAATTGCATGTCTATCCTCCACAATAACATAAGAAGCCTAAGTAAGAATCTTGAAGACTTCCAAAATCATTTGCACCATGAATTAGATTTTAAGTTTAGTATAATTGGACTAACTGAAACTCGCGTTACTAGCGGAAATGATCTTAAATGCAATTCAAATATCCTTGGATATTCTTTTGAGTATGTTCCGACACCACTTTCTGCTAGGGGTGTTGCAATATATATAAAAGACCATTTCAACTATAGAGTCCTAGAAAAAACTTCAAATGTATCTTACCAAGCAATGTGGATTGAAATTCAGTTTTCAAAAAGAAAAAATGTTATTTGTGGAATTATATACAGACAACATAATTCTCCTGAGAAGGTTCAAGAGCATTTTGACTCAGCTGTTGAGAAATATAGTGCCTTTGAAAAACCAATATATAATGGGGGACTTCAACATAAACCTCCTTAGGTTTGAAAGCTGCAGGTCAAAGTTCGCAAACAATTTTCTGCTTTTTTTGCAAAACTATGCCTTCACTCCTGTGATTGATAAACCAACAAGAGTTCATAGTGGCTCAGCAACTCTCATAGATAATATTCTCATTAATCAATTTAATGGTCAAGTATCATTGGTAATACAGTATCAGATATAAGTGATCATTTTTCTCAATTTTGCCTTTTGCCTCTTAGTGATGTTAAAGTTACTAAAATGTCAAATCGTCCCAAATATCGTGATTTTTCAAGTTTTTCACATGATATGTTCTTCACGATCTGAATCAAATTATTTGGGATTCTACTGATGATGTTAATGATGTTGATATGTTCTTCTTAAATCGGGTGATAAATAAACATGCACCTCCTAAGACTGCATCAAGGAAAAAGTAAAAGTTAAACAACTACTCAAACCGTGGATCACTAAAGGCATTCTTAAGTCTATTCGTTTAAAAAATCTGTTCTTTTTCTCCTGCAAAACTGAAAAAATATAAATTCTATCGAAATAAAATATCATTACTTACTAGAATAAGTAAAAAACTTTATTTTTCTCGTTTCTTCACAGCTGACCTTAATAATTAATGCACAGCAAATTGGGCAAGGAATAAATTCTTTAATAAATAACATTAACAGAATTTTTGAAAAATTGGTGTATAAAAGAATTAATAGTTTTATCATCAAGCATAAAATTTGTGTCCATTCCAATATGGGTTCCACAAGCATTGCTTTACGGAACTGTTAGATATTGTAGGTAAAATACAAAAATATATGGATGAAAAATTATTTTCTTGTGGCATTTTTATTAATTTACGTAAAACTTTTGATACCGTTGACCACAATATTTTTTGCTCTATAAATTACATATGGAATACGTGGTGTCATAAACAAATATGTAACAGGGAGATTCCAAACAACCCAAATTGAAAGCTTGTGGTGTACCCCAAGGATCTGTTCTTGGTCCGCTATTATTGTATATTAATGATATCTCTGCTTCTTCAAGTAAATTTGAGTTCTTCCTTTTTGCAGATGACAGTAATCTTTTGTATAAAGATAAATCATTACCATTATTAGAATCAATGAAGAGCTAATTAATGTCTGCAACTGGTTGCTTGCAAATAAATTAACCCTAAATGCCAAAAAATCCAATTATGTAATATTTCACCCTATCAACGGAAAATTCAATCAGTTATAAATCTAAAAGTATTTGACAATGAAAATAAAGCTTTTAGAAATCTGGAAAGAGAACAATTTGTAAGACAGTAATCTCTCATGGAATGATCATGTAGCTAATGTGGCACTCAAAATAAGTAAAGTCATCGGTATTATCGCAAGACTGAGACACTTCTTACCATCTTCTGTCTTACTCAATATTTACCATTCCCTTATCCATCCATATCTTTCTTTTGGCCTTGTGGTCTGGGGCCAATCTTCAAAAACAAATCTTGAAAAAATCTTGATCCTTCAGAAAACAGCTCTACGCTTAATTTACTTCTCTAGCAATTCTGAGCATGCAATCACATTATTTCTGCGATCAAATATTCTTCCTGTTGATATGCTCTATTACAAACCAGTAGGTGTTTTGATGCATGATATTGACCATGATCTTGTACCTCAAAATCTGGAAAACCTATTCACTAGGATAGCTTCGCGATTCATCGTTACAACACTAGAGCTGCGGCTGCTGGTAAATTTCATGTTATTCATTTACGGACAAAACAGCAGAACCAATCTTTCTCAAGCCTTGGAGCTAGAATCTGGAACAAAATCTCCGAATTGTAAAAATCAAAGCCAAAGCAATTATTCAAAAAACACCTTCAGACTAAATTGTTGCAGTTTTTAGTGCATGAGGGGGCTTATATTGATGTCTATAATCTTGCTGATAAATTATTCCTTACACCTTTCTAGCAGATTTGTATGTGTTTTTCCCATATGTAATATTTATTATTTATTATTTTATGCTGTATATATCTTTAAATCTATACCGCCTAGATTAGCTATGCTATTTGCGGTGTGCAGTTATATTATATTTATATCTATACGTGTATGTGTGAATAAACTTAATTTCTTTGATGTGACTCAGCGGTGTCTACAAATAGTCAACCTTGCAGTGCACTATGAATAGCACCAGAACATTCTAGAGTTAAAGTAAAAGTATAAAAGCAGGCTTGTAAGTAATAGAAAGAAGATTATCTTGCCCGAGGGCTTACCCTCGTGGCCGGCTGTAATTGAACTTATGCTATGGATGCGATACTCGGTGAGGAAGCTATAATCAACTGCTATAACTATGGTGGAGCTATAACCTTTGATCTTGCTATGTACAGAGAGATATCAAAGGAAGAGACGATAACCGAAAAGGAAAGAAGGCACATAGTTCAGAATTCATTATGAAGTCATTCATAAGAGTTGGTCTACACAAAAAACCCAGTAAGTGGAAAGAATCCAGTGAATCATGTCACACTGTCGGCGGTACTTGGAGTTTGAAGATAATCAATATCAATACCTGAATAGTCATGAAAGACAGCAAGCCTGCTTTACGAACTGCTTGACTTAATCTTTAACCTAAGTAAATGTAACAATTATGGCCATTCTTATGCTAGAGACGTTAAAGTCGTCAACACGCATTTAACGTCTGAGACGTTAAAGCGGTCTGGTATAAAAACGGGACGCACAAAAGTACACGGCCTAACAGAAAAAAAAAAAGCTTTTCTGGAAAAGGCTGGGTTCTATCTTCGGAAGACACTGGAGACGAGCAAACTCGGCGCTAAATAAACTTGAAGCGCGCGAGTATACGAACAAAATAAACATGGCGGAATTACAACTTCTTAAGTCCATTACTCGACGTCGCCAAGAAAGGCAAGATATGGAAATACAAATGTTTTTAAAGAAGAAAAATCAATTCGAGAAAGCGGCTTTTGCAGGATGTGGACGACGAACTAGATGTGGCTCAGACACTTGGCTTGTGTGCCGTAGCTATGAAGAGACCAAGGAAAGGACGAAGCGTGGATGAAGAAAGGAGTTCCTCGTTCCTCGCGACTCCCTCAAATTCTTCTTGGCCACCATGTTTTTAAGCGCTAAGCCTCGATTTTAGGATAAAACGCTAACTCGTGCCAGTCGTCTGTGGACGAGTAAGGGCTAAATGCGTCCCAGTAAGGGCGTCCCGTTTTTATACTAGACGCATTTAACATCTGAGACGTTAAAGTCGTCTGTTAAAGTCGTCTGTTAACATATAAATGATGCGTCTAAACGACGCACTTAACACAAGACGTTAAAGCGGTCAGACGTTAAATGCGTCTGTCTTATTTACCGTTTTTATACTAGACTTTAAAGTCGTCTCGAGACGACTTTAACGTCTCTAGCATAAAAACGACCAACGTAAAATTAATTGAATAATAGCGTAAAAGGGTAACTGCTCGTTGTCACACTTTATCATACCCGGGAGTTCTTTTCACTTATGCCTCGTTCGCGGATATCTCTTGGTTATTCCAGCACGTAACAAAATCAAAACAAGGGCTGTCTGAATGTTGAAACCATGTTTCACCTGTAAGAGTCATCACCGTAAATGTGTAGTCACTATAGCAGGTACACATTACCTGCGGTAGACTGTCTGAGTTGCCTTAGAGGCATGCGTAGAATTATCGGCAAAACACGGCATCCATAATTTCACTGTGGTGTAGCCAAGGGTGGCGATCAAGCCAGCCCGACTTGAAGTTCCTACTCCTGTTGCCGTAGGACTTAGAAGTAAATGTTTTCTCGGCTGATTTCGTCTATCTCCATGCAAGTAGAGGTAACTGGGAACCAACTGCTTCAATAGACTCAACAGTAGCATAATCCTGGCCGCTCTCATGAAGAACTCCTCTCCGGCCATTTCTGCATCGCAAGACTTTTCTACATTCTTATCCTAGCCTGGACGTTCGCCTTATTATCCAGGGGCCTTACCCAGGATAAGAACGACTTCTGCTTCGATTCAGTCGAGGTTTTTGAGAGGACATGGTTGACTTTAGATCATGTTTCAAAGACCAATCCAGTAATGAAGACAGTGAGTCGCATGCCAATACTATTTGACACACTTATAAATTTGTCACATTTCGCGTTTGCTGTAACTTGTTATCTGGTTTTTTCTTCAGTTTTGTCACCGAATAAAAAAAAAGTAAAAATATGAACTGGGGAAATGGTACGTACTGTAATCAGAGTTTATTATGAATGACTCTATCCGGAATTATTGACATCTTGTTGTTTCAAACTTATGGAAGAAGAAATGTACTTACTTTTTGGGGGGAAAAAGTGGAGGAGAACGCCCGCTGTGAAATACACACGTAATACGCTTTGTGCCGAGAAACATATCAATATCAAACATATCAATTGTGCTTCTGTATGCGATTAATTATCAGTACCTTATGTAAGACATTTACATGCAGTTTTGGAGCGCAGTGCATTCTAAGGTTTAGCGTTGAAATTGAAACCATCCGTGATGGAGCAGTGACACATTGCTGACATTTGTCATAATGCATATAAAATAAATTTCCTTTTTGATGTCCTTAGGTCATTGAAATAAAAGGTTGCGTTTTTTAAATCAGTAGCAATCATGCATTTGATAACAACTCACATCATGAATTCAATCAAAAAGCTTAGCTTGACAGCTGCGTGTAAACTGTCTCCTCAATTATAAAGAAAAACGGAAATTAGAGTGACCTCGTTGGTGTCAGGGTAATAGTGTTAACAGAATGCTTGAAAAGACGAATTGTAAACTGCAAAGTTAACCCTATCTTACCTTTCTGAAAAAGGTAACCTGAAAACATATTTTTTTGGTGGGGGAAGGACTAATGGCATAAATCAAAGGTGGTTTTCAGGTTACGTCATCGCCGCCATGTTGGTGGACGAAAACAAAAGATCACTCATTAGAGATCTTTAGCTACGAGTTTATTCTCCTGACCGCAAACGGCAAATTGCATTTGAGGTTAGCCCGAAAACTCTTAAATGTATCACTGCACAACCCTAAAAAGTAACAATTAAAGGAGTTTAGATATGCAAGACTCAATCAATCAGCCTTAAACGTGGATTTCTTATGTTGGATTTCTTATGTTGTAAATACTATTGTAATTTTTTTTTTGTTTTTTTTGTTTTTTTTTTTTTTTTTTTTTTTTTTTTTTTTTGTTTTTGCCCTGGTGTAATGTCAGCTTGTAACCTTGTCATGTATTTATTTATATCTCTATTTTTAGGTTACTGTTACTTTACTTAATATAAATGACCGTAATCTTTCCTAATTGTATTTCATAGATAGCTGCCTAATTTTCTTAGCCCTTATGGTTGTTATAGGCAGCTAATACCTTATTTTTCAGTTTCAAAAATCAATGTATTACTTTCTTGTTTCCTGTTGGTATAAATAAATAAATGTTGTTGTTGTTGTTGTTGTTTCTTAAGTTTAAGTTGCCTAAAACTCTGCCGAATTAATCGTATTTCACTTACCGCTAGAAGGGATGCTTGCCGTAAACCGCAAACGCCAAACGCGACGGCAAGACCAAAGTTACGTGATATCTTGAGGTTTGCGGTTTGCCGTAATTCCGAAAAAACCTATAGCTAAATGTCTCTATCAGCTCCTTTTTTTCGTCCACCAGCAATTCTATATTGCAGCATTGTTATCTGTGTCTCTAAAGGAAGGGTTACGTTTTTACAAACTTTGGCCGTGTAGCACTTATATTTCAACAGACTTCACTGATTAACAAGTAATGTCACGAAGTGTTAGTTTTGCACCCAATATGAACCATGTGAGCGTTAGCCCTACTAACGCTCACATGGTTTATATGAGGTACAAAACTAGCACTTCAGATTACACTCTAATCAGTTAAGTCTGTGTCTCTAAGGACTGCATTGTGGTTTCAAATCACCTATAGCCAGTGTTACTTTATTATTCTTAATCTTGCACCCTATTTTCCTTGCAACTGTCAAATTCCTTTGATTGCCCAATATTTTTATTGCTGAATCATTTTTTTCAATGACAGATTATCCAAAATAAATCAGAAATTGTGTGCAAGTGTCATGGGATGTCGGGATCGTGTAACATGAAAACATGCATGAGGGAATTGACGCAATTTGGCTCCATTGCCGACGCCGTACACAAGGAATATGACAACGCTGTTCGCGTGAAACTGGACAGAGTTTCAGACCAACTACACGTTGTGAAAAGAAAAAAGAAGGGCGCATACCGTAGGAACAGTGCAAAACTGAAGAGCACCAACAAGAAGCCAGGCGACCATTCCATGGTGTTCTTAAAAGATTCGCCCAAGTACTGTAACACTGATTCAGAACATGGCTTCCCAGGGACAGGTGGGCGGACCTGCAGCATTGATTCGTATGGTTCAAACAGCTGTGATGAGTTGTGCTGCGGGCGTGGGTATCAAGAGCGACGGGTTGTAACAAGAAATCGATGCAAATGTAAATTTCATTGGTGTTGTGAGATCAGGTGCGAGGAATGCTCAAAAACGGAAACTAAGTACTTTTGTAATTATTGAACGCTCAATACAAACTCGGCTTCAACAGCATAGTGACTGTAGGGATAGTATGCATGATATGAACAATGAGTTGCATGACACACTTTGTTGGGACACAACTAGTGCTTCATTTCCACTTAGTAGTTATCTTAATGCTTATTTCTTAGTGTGGGTATGCCAATGCGCAAAGGTTAAGTTTAGGTACTGAATTAGAGTACATTTTGGCTCAGGTACATTAGAGGCTGATTTTAAAATAAATGGATAAAAAAAAAAAGATGAACGAAAGGCAACGGGTAGCGTAATTATCTTTTGTCTACTTTTTTGGGAAATGGCTGATTTATTTCACAGGTCACGCGAAAGAAAAAAAAAACCGAGGCGGTCTAGTACACATGGTTTTAATGCGATCTTAGTGGCATCAAAGGCACTGACGAGAGCCCCTTCGAGTCGAAAGGCGTAAGCACGATTCCTAACTTAGATCAACTTAATTTATAGAGCGTTTTCACTCACGTGACAAAAATAAATGCTAATTTGATGAAACAAAAGAAACTATTTGCATAAAAATAGAGTTCAATTCCCAGAGGATTACTTTGGAACACCAACATGGCCGCCGTTTCTTTGCTTTGGAACACCAAGATGGCTGCCGTGACGTCATGTGAAAACGCTCAATAATCCGGTAGTTGATGATAGTACTCGATAATAATCGATAGAAAATGATAAAGAGAGTTAAGATTAAGAACGTTAAAGTTGGTTATTTTGGAAGATAGTGACCCGAAAAATAAGACTTAGAAGAAACCTTTTAATTGCAGGCCTTATTGCGTGAGGTTTCAGCCTTGTCTACTACACTCACGCGCGCGATTTGTTTACTAGCTTTTATTAATACTGCTAAACTCCTGATAAGAAAGAGTTTTAATATTTGCTTTAAAGGCTAGTGATGAGTCTTTTCTCTTTTGTTTCCTCTTTTCTATTAAAGCTCAGTTTATTCATAGTTATGGTCTTCATTGTTTCTGTCTTCGTTATCACCAACAACAGCGACCTGTAGATTGGAGTAAGAGTAAACCACTCGGACTAGCTATCGGTTCTGAGCATTCGCAACTTTTGACGTTTCAGCATATGATATGCCGCACTCAAATATGTATTTATATATTTGAGTAAATGTATCTTTCATTGACTACTCCAGTTCACTGGCGAAAAAACAAACCAATTCAGTAGTTATTTACAAGCGTACCTGAAAAGATGAACCAGGGTCTTAGCTAATAGCAAAATATATCCTTCACCTAAGGATGTCCGGATTTCAAGGAAAGCACACAATCCACTCGGCGGCGATGCCTCCTCTAAAAAACCTTAAGGTACGACTGTGAACTCGAGCGTGAGACTGACTTTTCAAACTCACTTTGTGACAGCGACATTGACAATTGCACGTTAACCAATCCCTTGGTGGAAGCCGATTCATTATTCCTCTGACACCATGCTATTTTTCTAATACCTTAAGTTACAAGCAACACATGGCAAGAAAGAGCGGAAAATTACATATCTCAACAAAATCTTCTCGACACTTTTCTCCAAAAAAAGTGCGTGGATCGAAACCATGAACTTAGAATCCCTTTTTTTCACTTTCAAATTTCTCGGGCACCACCCTCTTGAATAATTTTGACGTGTTATGGTTGCTGATATTGTTTTCAAATCAAGAGCTTTTCTTTTGAAACAATAGGGCAACCACGGCACGTCCCAATTATTCAATATGGCGGCACCCGGGAAATTTGAAAACCAAAACAAGCGCTTTTGAAATTCATTTATTTGGGATACAATCGCTTTCATTGGAAAAAGTTCGAACAATTTTTATTGTAAACATTATGTTCTGTGGTTTAAAGTAATTTTCTTGTTTTGTCAAGGTTCCCTTTAAAATCCCCGTTGCATGCTTAGCAGGTCATGCTACGAAGAAGGCAGCTTTATATCAACGCGACTAGAAAACCTTCGAAAGTTAACAGTGCTCTCGACACTGTTAACAGTTGCAGGTGCAGAGACAGTTGAAATCTTGAATACCTTTGGTCTTAGCAGCGGAGACGCTACGAAGACAAATGTTGTGGTTGACAAGTTTGAAGAATATTGTACAACGAAGAAGAATATCACGTACGAGCGACATATTTTCAACACATGGGCTCCGATTCTAAAATCCACTTCATTACATCGCTTTTATTCTTCAATGTATCTTTCTCTGCGTACCCCGCAGCCGCTTCGTAGCATCCCTTTTAATATCTCTCCGCGAAGCACATCCCTTGAGCCAGTGCTAACAAGTGCTGCGGTATCCGAACTTCCGTCAACAACTTGAGCAAGCCAAGAAGACCCCAAAAATGAGCCTACTCCATGCACAGAACCAGATTGCAGCATTCCACACTATCGATCATGAAATTATTTTACGCACGATATCATACGTTGGGGCCGACCAGGCAACTATCACGTGGTTTTAATCGTACCAAAGCAATCGGGCCCAAAGATGTAATGTAAATGGAGACTGACAACTCTTCGCACTGCTACTTGTAAGGTTCTTTCGGGAAGCTTCCCCTAGAATGTTCGCTGACGATACCAATATAACCCTAACTGCAAAAACTTTAACACAGCTTAAACTGGCAATAACTCCTGAACTCAGTAACCTTAACTGTTGACTGAGAGCCAACAGACTGAGTTTAAATATGGCTAAGACCGAGTTAATGCCAATTGGATCCATCCAGAGATAAAACACTCAATGTGACGAGGCTGGTATACGAATTGTCGACGAAATGATCAGGACAGTAGATCACACTAAATTCCTGGGTCTTACCATCGATGATCGGCTTTCTTTATCAAATCATGTAAATTTATAACGCGTCAATATTACCACATTTGATTGTTGCAGTCCTGTCTGGAAAAAGTCCAGTGATAAGCTGAAAAATTACAAAATCGCGCAGCCAGGGTAATCACTAAATTACCCTTTGATACGAGCTCCAACCTCCTTCTCGATACTCCCAAGTGGGAGAAACAGTCTCTTCGACGTAAAAAACAAAAAGCCGTAATTATGATTAAAACAATACCTTGAACGCCTTTTCAGTCAACGTGTTGCTGAATATAACTTGAGCAACTTTAAAGGTAAACTTACTCTGCCGAAGCCAAATACTAATTATTTGAAACGAAGTTTGTCTTACAGCGGGGCATGTTTGTAGAACAATTTGCCCCAATACTGAATCTAGTGGGCAGTTCAAACGTATAATTAAGCAGGAATCTGACATATCGGATTCCCACACGGCAATCATGTAAAACAGTTTTTTTCAGTAAATTTTTTTTTCATTTTCTTCATAATGGGTGGGAACCATGACCGACCCGTCTAAGACCTAGTCTGAATAGAGAGGCCTCAAAGATACGTAGAGGAGGAATGTTACGATATTCTTCAATTAAAATCGGACTGACCGCTGTTTTTTTTAACAAAAGATAATAATCAAAGGCTCCTGTAAGCCAGCTCATGGATAAATTGGATTAGAACGTTACTGGAAAGTGCTCCTCTCATGATACTGAAAAAACATGCATGTATGCGCCATGCGCCATGTGCCATGTGCTGCCGTCCCCTGAGGGGACTGGATCTCGGAGTTATGTGCATAGGGAGTACAATGGTAGAGACGAGATCATTAAATAGATTGCATTGGATCCGATTGCATTGCACTGTACTGTTGTTTTGAAAGGAAATTATCAATAAATGAACTTACAACTGCAGTTACAGTGTATTTGCAACTTAAATGTCTTTTGTTATTGAACTTCTCACTTCAAGCAAAGTGTTACTACTGATGATCAAAACGTAAACGTCAAGCTATTAATATGCGTTTTACTATGTTTGGTACTGCTGTTTGTGTGGTGTTTTATCAAAGAGAACTTAACTTTGTGTTGTTAAAATATCTCCTGATGCAGAATGGCAAAATCTCATTAACATTTCTTTCATCACAGTGAAGAGCCAACAATAATATTAATTTGGAATGCTATGCTAGCTTTTACAGAATAGGGAAGATGTCGTTGACGTCACCTATTGTCTTTAATGTGCCAACGAGAGCCTCATTGGCTGACAAAACAAAGGTTCTTTTGTTTCTGTGATTGGCAAATTTGAATGACAAAAACAATGTTTGTAAACAGATATCTTCCCTATAAAATCGGTCACGCCAAAACGCAGACTGCAGACTGTGCAGACCGTGCAGACCAGGGGTAAAATATGGTGTTACCCACGCTATTATTGAGAGCTAACCGTAAACAGGCTAACCTGAATATTATTTAGGCCTAATAAGGCTTACCGAATATTATTTAGGCCTATTTCATTTTACAGACAGTCTGCACAGTCTGCAGTCTGCGTTTTTCAGTGTCCCCTATAAAATATTACTGTAAAGCCTAGTT
>NC_090872.1:38666592-38684092 GCF_036669935.1 Montipora foliosa
TCACTTCGTACGATGTGGGCGAATTATCCTAAAATTTATATAAGCAACGCAAGAGTGCGTTTTACAACTGGCTATCGATTAAAGTAGGGTTTCGAGCTTTTTAAAAGTTTAACTTGTGGTGGCTTGAATGCGATGCCTTGCCTTTTCCGTTCAGCTAGATTGAACTGAGGAATTTTTTTTTTCAAACAACTGCTTTCGTGTATGGGGGATACATTTCGTCATTCGAGAATAAATAAGTACCTATTTTTTAAAATTTATTTCTATGTATCTGATATTCAGTTTTAGACCACCTAACACTGAAAACGGAGGAACTATACTGTGGAGAAATACTGTTTATCTGCGTGAAAAAAAAAAAACGGGAGGGTCTTCCGGCCGGAAATTCGCAACTTGGGCGATTTCATTTTTGACGAGTTGATCGAGGTCAAAGACGGGTGTCCAAAACAAGCAAGGATGTTTTCAAATAATTATCTTCTTAAAATATAAAACTGTAAAAACCAACGATAAAATCCAATGTTTCGGAGTATTCATGACTCTATTATCAAGGAAAATATATAAAAAAAACAGGGAAATTGCAACATTTGAAGCGGTTTTGGCGCGAAGAATTAACTTAAGAGGGTGCGAAGATTCTAAAAAAAATGTAAAAAGATTATAAAAATACTTTCGCACGAATGGAGTCTGCTTGCACGTTGAGATTTGGCTTTAACGCTCTTATAAAAAGCATTTCGTACACTAAGCAGTCAAATTTGTTTTTGCATTTCTTAAGCACTTTGAAACGCCCTAGCAGGCCCTGGGGCATTGTCCCGTGCATGTTCTTATAGATCGTTTTCACGTGACGTCATCATTTTCTAAAATCCAAAACTAAAAAGCCACGAAAGGCATAAGAGGCGGTAAATTTGTATCCATTTGCAATTTTAAAGCTCAATAGCGCGCTTCGTTTGGAAACCAGAGCATTTTGAATTTCTGAGTTATAGCGGTGCATGACACGAGGCGACGATCGAGTTTATTGAGAAATATATATTTATCTCATGGTTTTGAGCCTTTTTAGAATTTAAAGCATTAGGAAAAGTGCTTAGGTAAATAGCTGCTTGTTCAGTACAGATGATCACTCGCCTAGATAGCCAAAGTAAGTAACAGATGTTGACACTATTTTCTGGCCGCCATATTGGTGCACCACAGATGTACACCAACATGGCGTTTTCATACTGGCCTCTGTAAATTTCTGCGAAACATTTCGACGAATATCTGAAGTTTGGGGAAACGCACAGGCCTAAAACTTGGAGAAGTGTCTTCTTCATTTATCTTCTACAACATCACGAACTTTTTTCCACAGGATGGTTTTCGATTTATTTTTTTATTGCGTGACAGTGAAAACGATCTATAGTGTTTGGCAATGGCGGAGGATTGTTGTTTATGTCCTTTTACACGATTATGTAAATGTCCGCGTGTGTAACCTGCATAACCTGCATCACACAGGTCACATTGAAAACCGTAAACAACACACTGCTGATTTACAATTGGTTGCTTTGTTTCCTTTACATTTAGTTCTTGTTCAATTTTTCGGCTCACAAACGCAGGCTGGATGGTAGTGTGAAACGAACTTTCGTTTCACTTTCATATAGAAAGCAAACCAAATCGTCAAAATGGCTTTAGAACGACTTTAGAACGCCTCAGCTGTCACAAAGACTAACCCTATAACACAAGAGAAGACTAAAATAAGTTTCTTTTATTTAAATCCTTTACTACAAGTTGAATTTAGAGCGATTTTCGAACCGTTTCATACATTCTCTTAAATGGCTTAAAACGTAACGCAATACTGTCACGTATGTAAATATCAACAACGTCTGGGCGGCCTGTGGTTGTTGCTGGAAAAAAAAAAGAAACTCACAAGAATGGGGTTGTTTCAAATGTTCATTGATGTCGATTTGTCCCTTAATGATTTTTAACATGATAGGTTTGGATTTGCATTACGCCATTGCGGATCAATATCGAGATAAAGGAGAAAAGGAGAACACAAATTTTTATTGTTAGGGACAGACCATTAGAAAAGTGATGGGGGGGGGGGGGGGGGATGGGTAAAAAACCAAAAAAAAATCATGCAAGGGAAAATGCCAAGAAAAAAAATACACGCAAAGAAGGTAAAGAAAAAAAATTCATGCAGAAGGACGGTCCAATTGTGACTTTTTTAAAATAATTATATAATATTTGCCAGTGTCTATTAAAAATAATTCTCATTCAAAATATTCTTGGGGCCTTACCCTAGGCCCTGCTATGTTATTGTTAATAAATAAAGACATCTAGTGTACTGAGGTGTTTTCCTCACACTGAATGAAATGCCAAATTAAAGGTGACATAAATTAATTCACACTACAATAGCCAGAAATGTCATTCAGAAATCAACAATATTACCAGGCACGATATGAATAAACAAAAATCACTTTCTTCCTATTGAAAGGATACAATTAAAACCTTGTTTTTGTTTTAAATTGCAGCTAGTGTACCTACATGTACGATATATTCTCGGTTAATACTGTGTTATAATAAAAAAAATAAAATAAAATTAGCAATAAATAAATATTAGATTTTGGATTGGAGGGCACTACAGAGGGGCTGTGTTGGTGAATGGAGTATGGCATCATCATGATGGGCTGTGGGAGAGGAATTCCAGAGGGCAGGGACTGCAAAAATGTACAGGGAAGCCGTCCACTCCAAGTGGCTTCCTCCTCTCTCACTGTGTGTACATTTTCAAAAAGATTTTGCATTAATAAGTGTCCTGTATCCTTTGATCTGTTGTGAGTGTAGAATAATTCATAAATCACAAAAACATAGATAATGAATCAAGATTTCACTGTTAAAAAAAAAGCAATATTTGTCTAAAAAAAATTCGTGCAGGGGGTTTCACCTGGAAAAAAAAATTCCTGCACAAGCAGTGCGCGAAAAAAAAAATTCGTACTAGCTGAAAATCCCCCATCCCCCCCCCCCCCATCACTTTTCTAATGGTCCGTCCCTTAGCAATTTTGGTCAGCTTTAATCAGGAAGACTCACTTTAAAAGAAGTAGCTTCAGGTTCTGTTTTTGTCCTAATTCATTCAAGCTCGACCAATAATCCAAGATGGTAATCAGGTGAGTTAATAGTACCATATCCTCACTGCATACTCATTACCTCATCGCATAAGATTAAGTTATGGGAACAGTCCGCTCCTGCCCTCGCCACCACGACAACAACTCATAAATTGGCAAACAACACGGATACCAAACGTTTCCAACAAGACTCCCCTTTAATTCTCTCCATTACTCAAATTCCTCTTAATAACCATAATTCTAAACAGAACTCCAAAACAAAAAAAAAAAAAAGGGGGGGGGGGGGGGCTGGCGAAACATAATGCAAGGAGGCTAATATCATGATTTAAACAATACATTGTAGGTTGCTGGGATGAGACGCTGGGTTCTGGCAAAGGGAACGCGAGGCGGGAATAGGAAAAGAACCGGCGGTATTGGACATCCTGGTATAATACCGAGACATACCCCCACTGCGCCACCCTGAGTAACGGGATATATCATCGTGCGAACAACATAGCATATTAAGAGTGTTCGAAAGGCCGAGCCTAAAACTATGAGGTGTCTCACCACCATTCAACTTCGCCCCTGTGAGATGCTTACGTAAACGATTATTAACTGCAGAAAGGCTTTTGGCTAACGGTCCTCCCTCGGTCAGTAGCCCTAAAGAAATAACCCCCATCCAGCACGATATGTAACAAATTACAAACAGACAAATAATACTCAATCCAAGCAACTGGGCAGACTCCAGCGTCTTCAAAGCTTAAGGGTTCCAAAATAAACGGGCTGGTTGCACTACCCCGTGTAGTCTTAGTCAATGTCAATCCCTTCCGATCCTTCAACCTGAAAACTTGATTGGCCAGCAGACGCCCTACAATCTTCGACAAAAACCTTGAAACACTTTGGACATTTTCGCACCGTATTCGTCCCCCTCCCTTTTTCAATGTTGTTGCAGCCAGTCAAAGAGTAAAATGTCATCTGAACACTGTGCAGGGGAAGGGGGTGTTTCAAGGACTTTTGGCGAGGATTGTAGGTCCGAAGCACGATCCCCCGTGAAAAAATCAACAACGAAGAAAACTGTATCCCTAACCAAAATATACTTGTTCACCGCGGCTAAGGGTGTATTCTCCCTAATCAAACCCCTAAGGAAATCTATCAACTTGGTGAACTTAGCAAAAAACAACGGGACTGCCTGGGAAGGTAAAATAGCTCTAGCGGCCTGTTCCTCCCGTATAAACTTAAGATACTCCTTAACACGAGGGTGCGCTACAGGGTTAGAATCGCGTGAACGGCCAATATTGTTGAAAATGGCCCTGAGCTTCCCTAGCAACGAGTCTACCGAGCCGGCGGCCAAACGCGAGAGGCAATTACAACTAACACGTAGACACGATTGAGTATGAACTACAGTTGTACCTGTCTTGTCTCTGCTTATCAAGAACTTAATAACATCGTCCAAAGTACAGGAAGAAACGCACTTCGGAGGGGACAAGGAAGCTAGGAAATCTGAAAGTTGCCGTTCCAAGGCGGACTTCTGTCGCTGATAACGCTTGTTGCTTGCCGCGTCAGAGAACTCCTGGAAACGTCTGGATATCCCCACATGATCTATATGTTTTTTAGGCTTCCCGACCTTCACAAGGCTAGTCTGCGAACCGCACGCCTGGCAAAAATTGGCGTCAATGTCATTTGGATACAAACACGCAGAACAGCGACGGGCGGCTTTCCAAATTCTTGCAACCTGGCAACCAATAACATAAGCAACAGCTGTCAAGTCACTGATAGACACATCGAAAAGCCCAAAGGTCCCATTGTAGGTCACGCGGGAGCCATTGTGGAGAATGTCGAGAAGGGAAAAGAAGCACCGAACTGGAGCCTTTTCTGCCCAAAAGTAAACGGTCAACAATCAGAGCCCGAAGGGGTGCCCACCAGAAGGGTCGCGTGTGAAAGTCAGGAACGACCAAAGTGAACGCATCGTGGAAATCTTGACTGAATATGTAACGAAGGAGTGGACCGATGAGGACAAAAGGCGGAAAAATGTAGATGTTTTGACGAGCAGGCAAAGAGTTGGCGAAAACGTTCACCCCCGCCGACCTGCAGGGGTAGGCCAAGGAGTGAAATGAGGTAGCGGGTTCCCGCTCCTATCCCTCTGGCAATTACTATCCAGGGACATCAAATCAAAGGAATGAGGGCCGAAACAACGCTCCAAGCACAACCATGTCCACATCTGCTGGGTTTCGGCTGAAAGGAACGTAGAAAGTCTGGATGCTGAAATTACAATCACGACTATGACGGAAAATATCCTTCACAACGTCATTAATGGCGGAGTTCTTACAGCCATCACCATCCAGAGCGGACTTAAGGACGCGACTATCAATATGAACGTCGACCCTCGAATTAGACAATCGGGCCCGAAACGCGACGAGAGCGTTCAACAGAGCCTTCGACTCCAACGCATTGATATCTTCAGACGAGTCAATGGACCAATAATCCCTTGAGACCAATCTTTGACTATCCTGAATCAAAACTGCACCCCAAGAGCGCGAAGAGGCGTCAGAGTAAAGTGAAACAGTGAGATGATGCTCGGACCGCCAAGACAAACAATCCTTCCATTCGTCCAAAAAGCGTCAATACAAAATCTCGGCGCGAAGGTCTCCGTCGATGCACGCAAACGGCCTCGAAGATCGACTGAGCTGAGAAATCGCTTTAAACGTCTCGCGAATATAAAGCTTGCATCCAGGGACCGCCAGACTGAATGAAATCACTTTTCCCGCAAAGCTCTGGAGCATTTTAAGGCCAATACTGCGGGAAGCCAACATCTGTTCTCTCAAGCTACTAAACTTGAGCCTCTTATCGTCTGGCAGCAGGAATGCTTGACGCGAGGAATCGCACAAGAAACCAAGAAAGCGAACGCAAGCGGATGCAACCCACTGCGACTTTGCGATACCAATAAAATAGCCGGCTTCAATAGGCAGGTAACACATTATGTAGGCAGCGGCTTCAGCGAGGACGTTGCTCGGAACTAAACTGGCACGAGCAGGAGAACGAAAAAGCTGGCCAACATGACGATCATCGGTGTACTGCGACACAGGAACACCGAACGAACGAGCTGCACCAGTAACGAATAAACCCAGGTTATGATAGATAAAGGCACTCGCCTTCCAGCCAAACGGTAGGGTACGAAATATCGAATACACATCATTCCATTCAAGACCAAAATAGGTACGTGACGAGGAATGGAGGAGCACATGTTGGTAGCCGCTCTTATCGTCAAAAGACGTCTGAAAATGCCCAGGGAGAACATATCTGGGTAGGTCGGGAACATGATCAAGCCGGAAGGGGAGGTCCCTTATCCAAAGATTCAAATATCGCTCGTCATGACAAAGACAGGGCTTTGAGGGCTCCACTCCACTCCAGCAGCCACCCAATTAAGCAGAGTCTTAGAAATAAAATCTCGAAATCCTTCAAAAATCTTATAAGTACTCGCATTTTTACTCGCGAGAGTACAAATGTATACCCCACCGGGGAAAAAAATTGTATTTCTGAGGAATATTTTGGAAAGGCTTTGTCCCTTTCGTGATTCATCCAAACAAGAAGTTAACGCATTGACGCGCCCAGGGGAGCAATCTATACTAGGCCGTTACTGACAGTTACTTAACAAAGGGAAAAGAATGTGATGTGGCTCGTTTCAGCAGACTTTCGTGGGGAAGGAACGCGTGACGAAGTGCCAAGAGTATCTGCGTGGGAGGCTATTTAAATGCCTAACACACGAAATGCAATTTGTGATAATCTCGATTAGCATAAATTGATATTTTGCCGTCACGTAGCAGAGGCCTGGTTGTGAGCGGCAGGCGCTTGGAGTGCCACGTGATCGTGGTTTGTATTTGGCGATCGTTTAGCGAGTGAGGCATTCTACGGTTAGCCTTCGCCGCGTGCACAAGTCCTGTTTTTTTTTTTTTTTTTGTCCTAATGAGCTGAATAAGTGTTTAATGCCTTCGTTAGGCGGTATATGATAGCGTTCATTTACATTGTAAGTAGTGTCTTTCAATTAGAATTTCCTAGTACCCCGAGGGTCGCACCACTGCCTTGGTCGGGGGTACACGTTCCCCGCATTTTTTAACCTGCTGGTTTTTTTTAGGAGTTTTCGTGTCCGGCTCTGGTGCATTGCTTTTCTCTTTATTTTAGAATTCATGTAATGTTATTTCTGGCGTATGAGCCTGGGAAGAAGGCAGAAATAAATATTTCGACGGCACGAGATACAACAGGGCCTGGGTTCTAGGCCGGGTGCACCATGGGTAGCCATATCGGGGGTATATAAAGCTGCGTATAATACGTGCACGTCATCTAGGCTTCTGAACCAACCTCTCCTTGGTTTTTTCTTTAACGTTCTCGTCGTTTGTCTTCTGCGTTATGTCCGTCAGCAAAGACGAAGTGTCTGATCTCATTCGCGAGAATAACAAGCAGTTAATGGACTCGTTCAAAGATTTGTTAGCACAAAGCGTTGGTCAAATCAAGCGCTCCAACGAAGACTCGGTCGAGCAGCAGATGAAAGCAATCAAGAAACTCAAGTATGACGAACCACATTAGTTCAAGAAGAAGGCCAATGAAGACCAGTTTAACTTTAACCGTAAGCTAGCGGAAAATATTGGTATCGCCAAGTCTGCTGCGGAGATTGGTCAGCTAGAGAAAGTAAAGTCGGATCTCGCGGAAGATGAGAAACTGCTCTGCGATAGGCAAAAGCTTATTTTATTAGCGGACAAGTCGGAGTTCGGCTGGGCGACAGTTGAGGAATATAAACAGCAGGATCTGGCCGATGATTCGGAGGACGATAAAAGAATTTACAGTGCAGAAAGACGTGCCCGTGTAGCGCTCCAGGTCCGTAAAAAGAATAAGACCACCTTTTCGACTTCTAATTACAGATCCTCGTCCATTGGAACCCCGCCGTCGACCTCAAGTTCGCAGTTTCAACATCAACCTCTTATGATGAACGTTCCTGGTTTCTCTTCTCGTCGGCCCAATACCGGCATCTGTTTTGCCTGTGGAAAGCCAGGTCATTGGCGCTCCTGTTGCCCGACGATGGCCAAGCAAACTTCACATACTCCTAAATGACTAGCCGACGAAGGACAACAATCAGGTGCAATCTTTTCCAATTTTCTTTGTAGTGATATGATTTTTTTTGGCGGAGGCCGTAATTCAGATCAGGAGTGTCTCGATGTCACATCAGTTTTTTCTGACATCACCCCGCTAGTTTTAGCCGCGGTTAAGGACTCTGAGAGTACTGTTGATATTTCTATTCAACCTTCAGTTCGGGGAAGACTTTTCAATTGTTTCAATTTCTGGCGTACTTTGCCAGCTTCTCAGTTCATTTTGAATGTTATTAGCCAAGGTTACAAAATTCCGTTCTTCCAGCTACCCACGCCCTTTTACAAAGCCAACAATGCTTCCGCACGTAGTAACAATTCTTTTGTTACCATAGCTCTTAATGAGCTTCTTAGTCTCAACCTCATCGAAGAAATATTTTGTGCTCCAGATATTATTAACCCGCTTTGTGTTTCGACCCAACGCTCCGGCAAACAAAGGCTTATCCTGGATCTTAGGCACGTTAACACTTTTATCTTCAAACAGAAATTTAAGTGCGATGACTTGTCTGTGGCTACTCAAGTTTTTGACAAGGGTTTTTATTTATTCAAATTGATCTCAAGTCCGGGTACCACCACATCGAGATTTTCCCCGATCACCGGAAATTCCTTGCGTTCGCCTGGGATTTCGGCACAGGGATTTTTTAGGTATTTTCAATTTTGTGTGCTTCCATTCGGGATCTCGCCAGCACCCTTTATTTTCACAAAAATTCTCAAACCGCTTCAGAAATCTTGGAGAAGCCAGGGCATCCCTATTGTCATTTTTCTTGACGATGGATCTAGGAAGGGAGCTGGTCTAGTTCAAGCCAAAATTAATAGTTTGACTGTCTATGCCGACTTGCTTAAGTCTGGATTTGTCCCTAATAAGGACAAATCCCTGTGGGAGCCCGTTCAAATTATCTCATGGCTTGGCGTTCATCTCAACACTCTCGATGGTACTATTAGAGCCACGGATGAACGCATCGCTAAATTGTCTCAAGACCTAGCGGCTTTGTCTTCATACAAGACTTCCTCCGCGGTCCACGTTAAACGCGTCGCGAGTGTAGCCGGTCAAATTATTTCCCTCTCGAGTTGCGTGGGGTCCGTGGCGCGCATCATGACTCAGTTTCTTTTCTCAGTTGTTAATTCAGCTGTTTCCTGGGATAGTGAGGTTTTCCTGTGCGATGATTCTCTTTGTGAAATTGAATTTTGGTCGAACAATGTCCATGTTCTCAACGTCACAATTTATTGGGGGGCTTCTTCGCTTCCGGTCAGAGTTAGCTGCTTTTCCGATGCTTCCGATTAAGCCTGCGGCGCTTTTGTGGAGTCCCAACCTGAGCTGACTTTTCATCAGAACTGGCCTTTAGCGGAAAGTGTCCGTATTTCGAGTTGGACAGAGCTCAAAGCGGTTTGTCTTGCCTTAGAAGCCTTCGCGAGCCGTTCATCTAATTCTAAGGTTTTTTGGAATTCTGACAACCAGAACGTTGAATCTATTCTGCGCAACGGGAGCAGGAAATGCGACCTACTGGAATTAGCCCTCGTTGTTTTTCAAATTTGCCTCCTACATCGTATTTCTCTCGAGGTCAAGTGGATACCCAGGGACCTGAACGTCAGTGCGGACTGTATCAGCAAGCTTGTTGATTTCGACGATTACGGCCTCAACGATATTGTTTTTCAAGGATTAAACCACCTCTGGGGCCCACACATTATTGACAGGTTCTCCTGTAGCTACAACGCCAAGTTGCCAAGATTTAATTCTCGGTTTTTTCAGCCAGGCTGTGAGGCCGTTGATGCCTTTGCTCAATATTGGGGTTACGACAACAACTGGCTTTGTCCACCGGTTTGCCTTATTGTCAGAGTCATCAAGCATATGGAGCTCTGCCGCGCCCAGGGAACCCTTGTTCTTCCCCTATGGAAGTCAGCCTTTTTCTGGAATGTCTGTGCTAGAGATGGAGTGCACTGGAATAGTTTTGTTGTCGACTGGGTTTATTTGCCTAAGTTCCAGGGGTTATTCGTTCCAGGGAAAGCCCGTAATTCTCTTTTCGGTTCCAGGCCCATAGATTTTAACGTAGTTGCGCTTCGAGTTAATTTTCGTCGCCCCAGACCTCTGTCCTCCCTGGCGGGCTTTTGCTCTATGCCTGACGGAAAGTGCTATTTGTGCTGCTAAAGCGTTCGTTGTGCTTAGATCTTCAGGTTTGTGCTCATTAGTTTTTCTTTTTCCTTTTTGCATGTAGCTTCTCGCCCCCCCCCCCCCCCCCCCACCCTCTTTTTTTGGGCGGTTCCCTTTTCCCGTACCTTAGCTCGTTTTTTATTATTATTTTTATTATTATTTATTCCTTTTTTATTTTTCGTGCTCTTCATATTTTCCTATTGTGTTTTTGATACAATAGACAGTCTACAGTCAACGGTTCTCTCCTCAAAGGCCATTAGTACCACAATGGTTTACCATTGTGCCTTTCGCAAGTGGAAAGATTTCGCTTCCAGTAAGCTTCATTCCTGCGCCTGTCCTGCAAGTCCCTGCCATGTTGCCTTGTATTTGCAACACCTCATTGACGTGTCGCACTCTCCATCCGTCGTAGACTCGGCTTTTTATGGTATTAAATGGGCTCATACCATGGCGGGTATCCCCTCCCCTACGAATAACCCAGTTGTTGAAGCGGTTAGATGTGCTTCCAAAAGGGTTTTAGGTACTAGGGTCGTCAACCGGAAGGAACCAATTTCTTCCTCGGTCATCCATGACCTTATTGGCTTAGCCGACCTTCAAAACCCCGTTCATTTACGTAATGTCACTATGTACGTTTTGTCATTCGCTGGCTTTTTTAGATTCGATGATGTTTCCAGAATTAGGAGGAATGATATTTTCTTTCACGAGGGTTTCATGGTCATCAGGGTTCTCAAAAGTAAGAATGACCAACTCCGTAAAGGCGATGAGGTGATTTTTTCGGAAATTTCTGGCCCTGCTTGTCCTGTCAAGCTTTTTAACACATTTTTCCATCCCCTCTAGCTCCATGGATCTCATTTTTAGACCCATCTCTAGGGGGAAGAACTACTTTAAGTTAGTTTCCCAGGTCTGGCCTATCAGTTATACTACAATTAGGGAGGCCTTTCGCAAAGACCTGAGAAGCGTCGGGGTTGATCCTTCCTCTTTTGGTTTTCATTCCCTGCGTTCGGGAGGGGCCACTTCCGCTAATAATGGGGTTAGTGACAGGGTGTTTCAGAGGCACGGCCGCTGGAAGTCCGTTCAAGCCAAAGACACCTATGTAGATGACGACCTTGATCAAAGGCTTTCAGTGCCCAAGTCTCTCGGGCTCTAGGAGTTTTCATTCGTTATTTCGCCCAATACTTTGTCTCTCTACGTACTTTTAAGGTTGGTCTCGCCAAGCCGTCCCAAAATAAACTTATTTGCCTTTACATTTTGTCTGTTGATGTTGTGTAGTGGAGTCTAAATATGTTATTTCTGGCGTATGAGCCTGCGAAGAAGGCAGAAATAAATATTTCGACGGCACGAGAAAGAACAGGGCCTGGGTTCTAGGCCGGGTGCACCATGGGTAGCCCTATCGGGGGTATATAAAGCTGCGTATAACACGTGTACGTCATCTAGGCTTCTGAACCAACCTCTCCTTGGTTTTTTCTTTAATTTTTGTTTTTTGCTTTTGTTTTATGTCCTCCTTAGGAGCAGCCTATTCTCGATTACATTGTAAAGTCCCGTAGGAAGGGCTTTGAGCTTGAGCCTTGGTTCCTACCCAAATTTCCTGCCCGCAGTTTTTCCCTTCGGGGTTTTTTTGGGCAGGTTTTTTCTGGCCTCCGTCTTACCGCATTTGTTTTAGTTGTAAGCGGTAGCTCAGCTCTGCTAGTTTTCTTATCTTATGTACTTGTTTGGTTTTTCACAGTTGTCTAGATGTTCCTTTACTTAATATATTTACGTTAGATGTATATGAAATTAATCACTTGATGTTTTATATGCTTATTTTCTATGTATGATTAGTTCAGCTGTCCTGCGACCGCTCTTTAAGTGGCGAGATATGTCTAGCTTTACGTAGTTTGATTGCTTACAATGTGACAGACTTCTTGTAAGGGATGTTAGGCATTTGTTTACCCTTGTTTTCGTACCCTAGCTTTTTCTGGTAGTCTAACTGGCAATTGGCCTACATGCCTTGTTGGGTACGTTAGTGAACGATTTTCAGCTTTTTCCCGGCGCTCAGCCTCTGCGGTCCTTCAGTGTTCCCTGTCCCAGTTATTCGTTGATCAGAGTTTTATTTAGTTTCCCCAGCCTAACTGGAAGCCTAACTGGCAGGTTTACTGGCAGTCTAACTGACACTAAGCCTGCGTGCTTAAATGGGGGATTCAGGTCGATATCGACCAGATGTAGCAGTTCTTTAAAGTTCTTTTGGTGAAAGCTAGTTTATTTACGAGTGTTGTACACTAGTTATTTACCAGTACTGCTGTATTTTATACGTAGTTTTAAGGTTGGTTCTCGCCAAGCCGTTCCAAAATAAACTTATTTGCCTTTACATTTTGTCTGTTGATGTTGTGTAGTGGAGTCTAAATTTAATATTTTTGTACCTATTCCAATGCTTAATAAACTGCACGGCGGCTTGGCTGGCAAAGGCGCCCATGTCTCACCTAGCTTGAGTGTCCGGTTGAGTAGTGGAGGCAAAATGCCCATTTTGTGACCGTATTTCTTAGGGTTCAACAAAGTGCACTTCCAGAATCTGAAGTCCGCTGTGATTGGTCTACGTAAATTCCGGCTCGTTTCAGCAGACGCTCGTGGGGGAAACACTGAGTGAAAACGATCGGTTCGCAACACAAAAAAAATTAAATCTAATTTTAGATTGAGTAAATGCTTGTGTACTAAACTAGAAACAACAAATGCATTCGCTTTGAGGACTCTACTGAATATTCCGAAATCAACTTCCCACGAACTTCCAGAATCCGAAGTCCGCTGTGATTGGTCTACGTAAATTCTGGCTCGTTTCAGCAGACGCTTGTGGGGGAGGAACGCGTGACGAAGCCCTAAGAGTGTCTGAGTGGGAGGCTACATAATGCAAGAAATACATTTCGTTTCCGTCCGCCTTGGGGTCGGAGGTGGACAAAACCTTACTCACCCCCGTCAATCCTGTCAAAATAGGAGTGTAAAACTATCGCGTCCCACACCAAATCGAAGTGACTAGTTTCTCTGTTGCACATATATTTCCATATCCGCTTGCCACGCCATCTCACTATGTGTTATATGTCTGATCTGGTCAAACGTACGAACTTTCGAGGTTTGTTTACATCAAAAGTTACGTGATACTACACGTGCAA
This sequence comes from Montipora foliosa, assembly GCF_036669935.1. NCBI lineage: Eukaryota > Metazoa > Cnidaria > Anthozoa > Scleractinia > Acroporidae > Montipora > Montipora foliosa. Next base: position 38,680,061 of record NC_090872.1, read on the forward strand.
GCTGACGCGCGCTCAGAGCGTAAATTTACGTATCGTTTCTGTTACGAAACAGAAAGATTCAAAGGTGGACCGCCATACATGTTACACCCCTGGTAGTTCGAAACTTCAGCTCACTAGAACCGAAACTGAATTACAACTTCAAATCACCTTCAAATATCGTCTTCACCGAATGTTGATCAAAGAACTTCAGCTCTTTGGGGCCGCGTGGAGCTGTACTTCTGCTCTTCAAGTTATTACTGACAATATCAGCTCAGCTGAATTTCATTACAAATTTGACTAATTTAACAACTACATCTTTTAAACTTGCAATTTACAAATTGCAGGGATCTTTTTGGATATAGAGGTCGAAATGACTGGCGGTACATTGACGGAGTTTTTCAGCCATTTAGTTTTCAGTTTTACTCAAGGAGTAATAGAGAAATACAACCCCGACGAACCTGAATTCACAATAGAGGCTTTTGGTTACAATACTCTTGGAAGCACCGGTCGAGAATGGTATTATTATCCAATCGATGAACTTATTTACCAACAATACAGCGACAGGGAAGACATAATCTCTGCCTTTTCGACGTCTAGACACCTCAAAGTTGAAGTTATTGATGCGGTGACCCCGGAGGAAAACGAAATACAGAAAAATAAGGAAGAAGAAAAGACTGCCATGGCTTGGAAGCAACTAAGACCATCCGGTCTTTGCACTGTTTGTAAATCAATGTTTATTGCAGGTTTAATTACACTTTTGGTCGCTTCTATAGTGGGAGCAGTGTATATGCTGACCATTTACGTCTCGTTTAAAACAGTGCATAATCGCCAGTTTCGCCCAATGAACACATGGTCATTAAGAATGCAATGGATGCGATCCGTGTCAGATATAATTGGTTGCGGTTTTCTCTATTTCTTTTGGTCCTTTTTTATATTTCTCATTCTTTTTCGCCCTTATCAGTTAATTGGAGTGAAAAGGAAACTGTGTTTTGCGTGCGTGTTTACTTATGCCTTGGATACATCTTATCGAGTTGCATTACAAGCCCTCGGGATATCCCATTCTAACATCTCTCGTCTACAAAAGATTCCTCTGAATGGTATTTTCCTCAGCAATCAGCTTCTCCAGATTTACCTCTTAGCAAATCATTTCTGCACTCGTTCACTTAGACAAAAGCTAATATTTGTCATTCGTATGGTAACACCAGGTTGTTTGTGCTTTTTGATGTTTTTTATGGTAGCTTCATTGATTTATCCGGTGTACAATAAACAGGATGCTGGGGGGAAGCTGTTAATCGCAGTATTTGCTCCTCTTTCTGGGCTTCTCTTGAAAGTAACCTCGCGAATATGTGCTCAACGTTTCTATGACATCATTTACCCTGGATTTTCCTTCGTGCTATTGTCGCCGTTGTACTTTGTTTCAGCTCTTATCTTTCGAATTTTACAAGCGGATCTTGGCAATTTAAGATCGATCGTTATTATTGGAATCATCCATGGAGCTGCAGAAGTCATAGAACGAAGTACAATGGTTGTGATTGATCATTTGTGCCATGCGCTTTGCAAGAGGAAATTATTGTCATGGGGAAGGTTCCGAACTCCTAGCCGGGAGAGACTAATGGCTGATATCGCCATTATGGGTATGTTGTCTGAATCAACTGCCATTGTGGCTGTTAACGGGTTTTTGATCTTGTATGATCTTGTCTTTACACAAAACGAAGCCCTTCTGGAGTTGTTTCGGTGTTTTGGCATCCGTACCTCTATTTCCCTACTGATTGAATGGTTTTTCACCGGCCTGTCTCTAGCGATTGTGACACGATATCAGAATATGGCTGTGATGAGTGTTTGGCAAATGCGTTGGAAAAGACACGTTTTAGTGGCAGTAGTCAACGTAGTGCCAATGGCCCTGTGGACTGGTACTAACCTTTTGAACATTGTGCACGAGCGTTTTCATGACACATCAGTGGTTGGCTGCGAGTGGCGCTCTATTTAGGAAACTGCTGACCATGTCAAGCATCCAAGGTAGATATCACAAGAAAAATCATATAAATTGCTGGATACTTCTATGCATTGGGTTGGCGATACTCGTAAATGCAGTGAATTAACAAGTTTTTTAAACTTCTCGTGCCCCGTCGAAGCAGGGGAAGAAAACCGAGTGCTTGATTTAGTTTCCCCATCTATTACAACACCCGATATTTCCTTGTCCCTATTAAATTTATTTTCTTTTTTTCTTTTTTTACGAATTTTCCTTTGTTTTAGTTTTTTGCCGATGTCGCTGCCGGAAAATTGTTATTTACCTTTCGTTTTTTTACTGTTGTCACGCACGCGGAATGCGTGATTGATTAGTGGGTGGAGTTTTTATAACCTTTCGAAGTGATTGAAAAGCGAAATTAAAATAGTTTAAAACCCAAGCCGTGAGTACTTTGTCGGTTGTGGACCAATTCCTACACACTTTTTGATTTATTCACTGTTTTTTTGCATATTTGATTTTCTTTTCTTGTGTAGATGCTAACCTAGTGAAACATACGTCAGCATGCGTACTTTTTAGTACCCCATCAGTGCAAACAAAACAGAGATTTGACTGAAACCTTTATTAGAAGAATACAAGAATGTTTGTCCTCCTTCTATTTCCGTCGAAAAGATAGAAAGTCAGTGGGAAAAAGCCAACACAATATAGTTTCGACCTTTTATCTGCACTATTTTAGTTTCTGCCTTTTGTTCTGTGATCTCTTTGTCGTGGTGTGTTTAACTGTATTTGTCGTTTTATTGTAACAAGACGCTTTTTTAAAGCTTTTACTCGGAATACCAAGTGGTGCATTTTTGGACGAGGTAGTTTTTGTGACTACTGCGCATGGCGCTTAGTCACTTTTGCCATTGTGTTAGTTTTTTCCGAAAATGAGTATGTAACAATAGAATACACTTCGGAGCCAATCCGCATACTAAGAGTACCAAAGTTCAGACTCTGCAAACAGTACGATGGATTGCCGATAGTTCGCGAGGATGAACGGAATGTTCGGGTGCCCCGTGCTCGCAGATGATCTGTGAAGAATACGGTTCTGAGGTTAGGTTTTAATTCTTACAACAGTTACTTCTCGTCGCTTTCGTATTTTGTTTCTAACCGACCAATTGACCAATTGAGCCCGTTTACGCGTTTAGTAAAGCCACCGTTTTCGAGATACAAAGCTTTGCAGTAGCACGTAATTGTCAAACTATAGATGGTTCATAGTTAGATCATCAAATTAGCAAGGTCTTCTGAATAGGCCATTTCCGAGTTCATGTCTGCCTCCTCTTCAAAGCGAGTACAAGTGCGAAGTTTTTGTGATGGTAATTAGTTATACTTTACATATGAATGAAACCTAATTTTCATAACAAAAACTTCGCACTTAGACTCGCCTCGAGGAGAAGGTAGGCATGAACTCGGAAATGGACTATTGCATGTCATCTATAGGAGGTTGAAGATACTCGAAAAATAAATCTTTTTCCAAGTTTCCAGTTCCATGACGTCTTTCGTTCGAAAATACAGTATTGTATTTCGAATTTCCTAATTGTCACCTTATGTAGCTTCTCATGGTGGCACCATGATACCAAGCTACAGTGCAACCCCGTTAATACGGTCATCAACGAGCCGAAAAAAATTGGCCGTATTACCGGGGGTAGGGTGAAATTCATGACTAAAGGGCCTTAATGACAAATATCGCATTTGCACTTCCAGAAAAACTTTTCTCTTTAATAAACAACAAGAATGTACGTAGAGTAATTGTATAAAATACTTGAAACTTCGCACAGTAGGTAAAACGCTTAAAATTGTTAAGTGTACTGTACGTTCCGAGCCTAAAATCAAATCAAGAACAGGCCCAGCTTACCATGCTTCTAAAAAAACGGAAGCTGCCGTAATTACCTAACCGAAAGACTTAAGTATCAGTCGTGTTTTTGATGAAAGCTCAAAGACAATCCTTCGCGATTTGCCTTACTGGATTTTACAGTAGTGTCATGTTTGTAATGAAAACAGGGAGGAGTGTTGCTGACAGTACTTTGTAAAGTAAATCGGCTGTTCGATTA
>NC_090872.1:38696592-38711592 GCF_036669935.1 Montipora foliosa
TCCAATCGATGAACTTATTTACCAACAATACAGCGACAGGGAAGACATAATCTCGGACTTTTCGGCGTCTAGACACCTCAGAGTTGAAGTTATTGATGCGGTGACCCCGGAGGAAAACGAAATACAGAAAAATAAGGAAGAAGAAAAGACTGCCATGGCTTGGAAGCAACTAAGACCATCCGGTCTTTTCACTGTTTGTAAATCAATGTTTATTGCAGGTTTAATTACACTTTTGGTCGCTTCTATAGTGGGAGCAGTGTATATGCTGACCATTTACGTCTCGTTTAAAACAGTGCATAATCGCCAGTTTCGCCCAGTGAACACATGGTCATTAAGAATGCAATGGATGCGATCCGTGTCAGATATAATTGGTTGCGGTTTTCTCTATTTCTTTTGGTCCTTTTTTATATTTCTCATTCTTTTTCGCCCTTATCAGTTAATTGGAGTGAAAAGGAAACTGTGTTTTGCGTGCGTGTTTACTTATGCCTTGGATACATCTTATCGAGTTGCATTACAAGCCCTCGGGATATCCCATTCTAACATCTCTCGTCTACAAAAGATTCCTCTGAATGGCATTTTCCTCAGCAATCAGCTTCTCCAGATTTATCTCTTAGCCAATCATTTCTGCACTCGTTCACTTAGACAAAAGCTAATATTTGTCATTCGTATGGTAACACCAGGTTGTTTGTGCTTTTTGATGTTTTTTATGGTAGCTTCATTGATTTATCCGGTGTACAATAAACAGGGTGCTGAGGGGAAGCTGTTAATCGCAGTATTTGCTCCTCTTTCTGGGCTTCTCTTGAAAGTAACCTCGCGAATATGTGCTCAACGTTTCTATGACATCATTTACCCTGGATTTTCCTTCGTGCTATTGTCGCCGTTGTACTTTGTTTCAGCTCTTATCTTTCGAATTTTACAAGCGGATCTTGGCAATTTAAGATCGATCGTTATTATTGGAATCATCCATGGAGCTTCAGAAGTCATAGAACGAAGTACAATGGTTGTGATTGATTATTTGTGCCATGCGCTTTGCAAGAGGAAATTATTGTCATGGGGAAGGTTCCGAACTCCTAGCCGGGAGAGACTAATGGCTGATATCGCCATTATGGGTATGTTGTCTGAATCAACTGCCATTGTGGCTGTTAACGGGTTTTTGATCTTGTATGATCTTGTCTTTACACAAAACGAAGCCCTTCTGGAGTTGTTTCGGTGTTTTGGCATCCGTACCTCTATTTCTCTACTGATTGAATGGTTTTTCACCGGCCTGTCTCTAGCGATTGTGACACGATATCAGAATATGGCTGTCATGGGTGTTTGGCAAATGCGTTGGAAAAGACACGTTTTAGTGGCAGTAGTCAACGTAGTGCCAATGGCCCTGTGGACTGGCACTAACCTTTTGAACATTGTGCACGAGCGTTTTCATGACACATCAGTGGTTCGCTGCGAGTTGCCCTCTATTTAGAAAACTTCTGACCACGTCAAGCATTTAAGGTAGATATAACAAGAAAAATCGTATAAATTGCTGGATACTTCTATGCATTGGGTTGGCGATACTCGTAAATGCAGTGAATTAACACGTTTTTTAAACTTCTCGTGCCCCGTCAAAGCAGGGAAAGAAAACCGAGTGCTTGATTCAGTTTCCCCATCTATTACAACGCTCGATATTTCCTTGTCCCGATTAAATTTATTTTGTTTTTTTTTTTACGAATTTTCCATTGTTTCAGTTTTTTGCTGATGTCGCTGCCGGAAAATTGTTATTTACCTTTCGTTATATTTTTACTGCGGTTACGCACGCGGAATGCGTGATTGATTAGTGGGCGGACTTTTTATAACCTTTCGAAGTGATTGAGAAGTGAAATTAAAATAGTTTAAAACCCAAGCCGTGAGTGCTTTTTCGGTTGTGGACCAACCCCAAGAATAAGACTGTAACAGACCGAGTTTGTTTTTCTTCCGAGTAAAATACTACAGATAAAAGGTCGAAACTATTGTGTTGGGTCAGTTGTATCTTTTTCGACGGAAATAGAAGGAGGACAAACATTCTTGTATTCCTTTTATAAAGGTTTCAGTCAAATCTCTGTTAAAAGTTTTCTTTGTACTGATGGGGTACTAAAAAGTACGCATGCTGACGTATGTTTGACTAGGTTAGCATCTACACAAGAAAAGAAAATCATATATGCAAAAAAGTAGTGAATAAATCAAAAAGTGTGTAGGAATTGTTCTAGACTCGCAACTTACTTTTGATGACTATGTTTTAAAAGCTACTTCATCTTGCATGTCAAGTCTCGCACAAATTAGTCGGGTTAAACATGTTCTTGACCGTAACCAACTGGTAAAAGTAATAAATGCCTTAGTCTTTAGCAAATTACTGTACTGTTCTACAGTGTGGTTCTACAGTCAGTGCAGAATTTTTCCGCACGCATTATTACAGGAACCAGGAAATTTGATCACATAACCCCCGTATTAAGAGATCTACGTTGGTTTCCAGTTAAACAAAAGCTGTTTTTCCGTGACGCTGTCATGGCATTTAAATGCATGACTGGTCAAGCTCCACATTATCTACCGGGCGTGTGACTCGAAGTTGCCAACTATTAAACATCCCCCTGTATAAGACGAGTACCGGGCAGAGAACATTTTATTACCGTATGGTCCACATTTGGAACAATCTAGATCGTTCTCTTAAGGACGGTGTCTACTAATTAAAGATATTTTTGCCCCGGTTTATGATTGTGCAGGAACTGTAGATCTTAACAAGTGTTATTGAAATCCAAAAAGAAAATTGGGGGTAACCACGCATTTTTCAAAGATAATTCATGAATAATATTTGTAAAAATCTTTAAAAGACAAAGCAATGTATGGCGTTCTTTCTCAAAAATGCATGGTTACCCTCAATTTTCTTTTTGGATACCAAGAGTACTTACTAAGATCTACTTTCTCCGGATAGTTTTAAGGCGCGCAAAAATATCCCTGTATTAGTAAGCATCACCGATAGGAAACCCGAGTATCTCGAGATGCGCAGAAGGTATGCGCAATAACAATACTAGGCACCGTCCTTAAAACTGCAAAATCGATTTCTACTTTTAAATTTCACCTGAAAAATAAATTGATTACTGACTTTTTAAATAGTACGTTATGACAGCATTTTAGTATCTTATTAGTATTTATTTTATTACAATTTTAAATTAAGTATGTTGTGATAATATCTATTATATAATTAATTCTTAATAGGCATGTTTATATTGTTAATCGCATTGTCACTGAAAAGCCCCACCTGGGGAGTTTCAATAAAGTATTGTATTGTATTGTATTGTATATTGACATTAAACAGCTGGTAAAAAAAAAGGCCCATCCGGACACTACAAAAACTTTGAGCTCTTTTTGCGCGATGTGAAAACCAATTCAAAATTCCATATTTTCCCTGGACGCTCTCGGCCATCCGCTTTCAGCCGTGGACAATAAGATCAGCTGGCATACCAGCCGCTTGAAGGGGTTTATTTACTTACTGGGAGTGGATTTTATGTTTGAAAGCAGTATGTTTTATTATCTGTCAATATTGATGCCTTGGACTGTGTTTGCTTCATTTAGGACCTTTTAGAGAAGGAATGACATTGAACTCAAATGGTCCTGAATATCACATTTTAATCCAAAATACAAAGAGGAACTATTATGTTGTATACATGAAAGGCTTGTTGGGCAGAAGTCCGAAGGACGATACTCACAAAAGTTCCCTTGACCTTAATTAATCAGGGAAAGTGGTAAGCAAATTAGAGCTGGCTTTTTGCGGCTATAAAAGTGAGCGCACCATTAAACTTTGACTAATCTTCGCTTCAATGATGTTCCAAGAATCATTTTCCCTTACTTCTTCTTCGCTCCCTTTTAATTTGAGAGCCAATTGTTAATTTGAAAGGAGGGACAAATACTGCTAAGAGAAGGGTTTTAATTAATTAATTATTTTTAGAAATAGAAAAGAAAAGTGAAATTATATCGTCTAACTAATATAAATCAGTTTACCAAGAAGTCTGGAACGTCCACAGTTCAAGCCGCTTTTCTGTTCACCTTTGGAAAAAGAAACCTGATGCTTGGAAACTTGAAACGTAAATGGCTTGAAGATTATTGACGTATAAATGTTGCCGGTAAAAACCGTTGTCAGATTGAATTTGCTTTTACCTAGGTTAAATTCGTGATCCTCACTTTACCCCTGGGTGCATATGCACTATTTTGACTATACCTAGTTAATGCACCTATCAGCCCGGCCCCCAAAAAGGACTGCCGAAAGCACCTATACCTTCCCTCAAGGTTTGTCTTACCCATCTCAACACATCGGTATCGGTTTCTGTATTCAGACACTTATCCGTCTCAACTTTACAACATAGTAAGGGAACAAAGAACTGTACCATGCACTCACCTGTATTCGAATCTATAGTCCTGTGCCTTCACCACTATACAACGATGAACATGCTTAACCCTAGTACACAGTTCTTTTCGTCATCAACTGAATTTACTTTGACTATACCTAGTACTAGTTCATTCAGCTATCAACCCCCCAAAAAGGACTGAAAACACCTATACCTTCCCTCAATCTCTGTCTTACGTAACTGTCTTACCCTAACCGTGCTCAGAATACGACCAGGTTTTTGGTTTAAGCAAAAATCATTGTATAAGCTACAGTCGTGATTAATTTCATGTCGTTAACTTTAATTGATCTGTGCGTAGTGTGATGCTATTCTGATACAACTCAGTTAAAACTTTCTTCATTGATTTATCGAGCGGAATTATTTTCCGTGTGTTGCTTTCACACCGCACTTTGCAAAACTACCGGAAGCAGAGGTTAGAACGGAATTCTCAGTTTTTTTACGATGCTTAGTTCGTTAGTCGATTTACATTTTCCAAATTCGAATGCCAAAGTACTTTGCAAGAGCAAAGGGAGACAAAAATATCTCTTCCTCCCCCCGAAAGTTACGTTCGAGGCAGTGTGGTCCAGTGGTTAGAGCGTTGGGTTTGCATGCGGCTGCTCCGGGTTCAAATCCCGTTCTTACCTCTGGCTTGGATTTGTTTCCGGTTGTCCCGGATTCAACTCCACCACGCTTTGTAAATAGCCAACTGGTTGCCTCCCGCCAGTTGGGGTTCTTAATAATGTTTCTGTTAAGTTTGAATTGTTACTTTCACCTTGTTAACAGTGGAGTGCCTGTAAACTAGCTTGATAGCTAAGTGCACTTCCACTATAAACAAAGCATTTACTTTTTTTTTTTTATTTGTTATTCCTATGGTCGGACACTGGGCTCGCTGGTCGGATACTGTCCAGCAATGGACATCTGTATATATAGAAATACAAATTTCACCATGGAAACGAAGATAAAAACGCAAAGCTTGTTTTCATCATGTTACAGACTAAATTCTTGCGGCTAAGGAAGGAAAACTATAGCAGTTTTAAACTGAAGTGGTCGGATACTGGGCAACGTAGTGCACATTCAACCTGGGTAAAATGAGGATGATCAATTTAACCTACGTAAGAACGGATTGAGCCTGACAAGGTATTTTACCGGAAACATATTTTCTTTATAATGACCTTGTAAGGTCAAAATGCGAAACCTTTGTTTCGAACGCGGAAGTCACCCGGTTCTCAGGCATAATTACAATACTGTAGATAAGGGAAGAAATGAAGGAAAAAGATTCGTTTTCCGTCAGCACCGTGAAATCCTTCCCTTCCTTTTTTGTTCATAAAAAGGAATATGTTTATCAGCTGAAACCTTTGTTTGGAATGCCGAAGTCGCTCAAAAATAAATTATAGATTACTACTTCCTTTTCCACTGCAAGTAACTTCCCTGCTACACTCACTGTAAATATGAGAAGAAAAGAAGACCAGTTTTCAGTCGAACCCGTGAAATCCTTCCCTTGCGTTCTCATTTCTTATTTTCTTTTTCTTTCTCTTTTTAAATTTCTGTATGTTGAGGTTTAAGGTAAAAAATCTTGCAGAGCTCTAGCATCACGAAAAATATGTTGATCAGGCGAGACCTTTGTTTCGTACGCGGAAGTTACTGGAATGATGGCCCAAAGACTACTTTAACACTTCCCGGCGATCCATGAGGTCGTCATCGACTGAAATCAATCGGGACCTTTTTCACAAAAGTTAGCGTTATGTCATAGGATGTGTTATTTTGGATCGCTTTTCTACACTGTGCGCTGATTTGAGCTTTTTGATTGTTTGCCGAATTTGACAACGGTTGATCGAATTCCTATGTTCGACCACTTCTGTCCACATCATGTATCCATGGCAAAATCCTGAGCGAAGCTTGGAAATCGAGCAGGCCTAGAACTTTGAGATCGTCACAGATGTGTAAATGCAGTGATTTTTGGCAGTATACTAGCAAAATTATCAACTTTCAGCGTGCCCAAGACTGGGCCCGACTGGGGAGTGATATTTGGAAGTGGGAGAAATTCTGCGAAATTCTGGACGAGCTAGCCGAGCAGTCATCGAATCTATCTTCACGCCTTTTTTCTCTCCTTTGTATAAGCTACAGGTTGAATTAAAATTCAGGTTAATTTTAATTTCTACCTGGGTTGATTTTTACAACCTAGGACACATTTTTTCAACCTAGGTTATATGAACCTTTTTGGGGGAATGTAATAAAAAAAATGAGCCTGGATTTTTAGGGGAGCGGGGGTAAGAAAGAAAATAAGGAAAAAAAAATCACCTTCCTCCATCTTCCCCTTGACTTGCATTCTTCTTCCACTTCCCTTCTCTCCCTTTCCTTCCCTTCTTCCTTACTGTCCTTACACTACTACCAATGGACTGTGCCATTTACCCTTGAGCTTCCACAACATTCCATGTCGCTCCGATCCTGGGATTTCAACTACCATTTCGCACATGCGTAAATGACATAGAGTGAGATAAAAATTTCAGTTCATCCACACAGTATTATGAACTTCATGAAGAAGTTAAAGGGTGGCTAAATTTATTTGAAGAAGAATGAAAATGCTCTGAGTCTTCAGTGCAACAAAAACAAAAATTGCTTGCAAGAGGTGGGCTCTTGATTCTGAAGGACAAATAGTCAAATATTGTACGAAGTTTATTTACATCGCTATGCAAAATACACCAGGAACAAGGCATCATTTCTAGTCATGATAACAAACCGATTTTCGCCGCAAACACAACGCTCGCACTGTGAAAAAAGAATGGTGGCGCGGGCAAATAGAACAATAACAAAAAAAAAAAACCTTTGCAGTTTAATCGAAGAAAAGAACTCGTCACCAAACAAATGCTGTCATCATCTTGGAGAAACCGCATGTAAAAAAAAAACATACCGCCAGAGCAATTGCCAAAATGCCGTATGAGGCTGTTTTCGGAATCTCTCGGAGAAAAGAAATCAAAAAGCCACAAATGAGTGGACAAGTCACAGCTAGTAGTGAGACATTGAATACAGAGCAGGAGAATGGTCAATAATTTGAAAAAGCGGATTAGCCAGACATTGAACGGGAGTGGTGTCTGACACTTCCAAACTGCAGACCACGCACTGCAGACTAAACCTAAATCACAGTTATTGAAAGCTAGCTAACCGCTCTAAAATGGGTGCTAAGACTTAAAATACTCAGTACTATTTGAAATGCGTGCTTAGACTTTAATACTGCTTATCAGCGCTATTTGTAGGCAGCCAGCAGTCTGCTTTCTGCAGTTATCATACACCAGAAAGGGAAGAAGAGAAAAGAAGAAGTTCGAACTTCAAGATTATGTGTCGCTGAAAATTAATAAAATGGAAAAGGAAACGCTCCTTTATTCAAACTTGAAGGGGCTGTGCCAAAATAATCACAAAGTTTGGATTTATAACTGCAAATAGACTCAGAAATATAAATTTAAAAAAAAAACAAAAAACCAAACAGTTCATTTGACATTCTCGTCACCAGAGCCTCGGTTCGACCCAAGGTTCTGGGAAACTCTATGTAGAAGACCATGCGCCGTAGGGTTCTTATAGCCAAGAATTGGCTATTTAAACCTTACGGCGCCTGCTCAATCCTCGTGCTAACATGAATGCACCAATTAGAGACGCTTTTGATTGTTCTTCACGAAAACCAATGAGAAGACACTTTGTTTCAGGGTTCCCCAGAGCTCTTCTCTCCCTCGGTCAAGAGAAGAGCTCTGGGGTCGAGATTGTTCATTTGATAATTAAGGACGGTGCCTACTATTGTTATTGCGCATAAGTTCTGCGCATCTCCAGATACTCGAATGTCCTATCAGTAGTGCTTACTAATGCAGGGATATTTTTGCGCGGTTTAAATTTATGCTGAGAAAGCAGAACTTAGCAAGTGCCCTTGGTATCCAAAAAGAAAATTGGGGGTAACCAACGCCATACGTTGCTTTGTATTTAAAAGCTTTTTGCAAATATTGTTGATTAATTATCTTTGAAAAATGCGTGGTTACCCCCAATATTCTTTTTCGATTTTAATACCACTTGTTGAGATCTGCTTTTCCCGCATATTCATAAAACCGCGCAAAAATACCTTTGAATTAGTAGGCACCGTCCTTAAGGTGATTTCCTTGTTTTGCACCGCGCATCCCATACTGCACATAACATTGCGACTTCGGAGATTGCTTTTGCTGTTCAACAGCTTTTAAGAGCAATCATGATAACTCTTCTCGGTTAAGAAGGTGTTGTTTTGGAACTTGCCCCAGACCTGTCGCGGAGAATGATCATTTTGAAACCGAAATTGCCCCTTTGCCATCCATTTATCATCTTGTTGTGAAAAAACGAGCACGGTGACCCCCAATTTTAATGGTTTTATTTACTCATAATAGGTACACGGAGAACATATTTTGAGGAGAAAAAAAGTTGGATATACTAGAAGTTGTAGTATTTACCTATAAATGACGTGAAACTGCATTTGGAGCCTGATATTGAAAGGGTCTGGAAGGGTGACTGAGAGCAAGGCCGGATGACTGTAGCAAACCAATTTGGTTACATTTCTTTGCAAGATTGAGCAATTTGAAATCACTTTCTTAAAGATTATAGCCCGGAAAAACAAGCAGGTTCAAGTTTTCAGTAATATTTAGTAGCTTTTGCTACATAACAACAATTCTTTCGGTTGATCTATTGTAGTTTCGAACGCTTCTCGCGAAATTCGGTAAACAAACTCTTAGAATAAAGGGCATACAGCGCGAAAACAAGCACGGTCACCCCATCGTTTGATTGCATTTTTAAAATTTCCTGTGTATGAATATAAATTGTGCCAAGTTTGAAAAAAATCTGGATAGTACGTAATTTTCATGGGAATCACCTTAAAAACAAAATAACACTTACAAGAGCCTACAAAATGACTTCTAATCAATAGATTATGTAACCCTTTTTCCTGACTTTTCAAATGTTTTTACTTGCTTTTGATTATTACGAATTTGAAGTAAGCAAAAGATAGAGCAAATAAATAAGCACATTAAAAATCAACAATACGGCATGTATGTTTCAGTTGTTTTATTCCTTAGAGGATAGTTCAATATTGTTGCCCCCTGCCCACCTAAGGAGAGTCATCAATGAACAATATAATTAATGTCCTTCTAAAAAGCTCTGAGAAAGAAAAGTAGAATCGGTTATCATGCATAGTATGCCTAACCCCAACCTTAATGCTAACTATTTAAAAATCAGTGCCTATAGACTTAACAACCACTGGGGTTTTATAAAATAGTCATGAAAAATTTAATCTACACTAAGTTCATCCACTCACCTCTTGAATTGCTACTTCTAGGACCAATTTACTTACCAATATATTACACGCACTTGCTAATAATTGATGGGTTTTTGTTGATGTATCCTACTTTCAATTTCAAACAAGCTTAAAATAAAATGACCCGGGTTGAAATTAAAATTAACCTGAATTTAAATTTAACTGTAACGTATATATTAGACGACGTGTTTCTGAGGAAGGTGAAATGAACCGTCCCTAAAACCCATAAATTAAAGCACGCCACACAACACAGTAAACTTCAGGTGACTTTATTTATCTGACTGTCAGTAAAACGGATTTTGGGAAGAAAGGTTGCGACTTGAAGCGTTTATGGAGCATTTTCTTTTATCCGTTGAATCAAGCCAACATCAAACGTGCAAATGTTACCAACCGTCGAAATCTCTTCCGCGTGACTTCGTTTGGAGACTTGGACAGTTTGTTGCTTTTACATTTTGTGCATGTACGTTTCAACCAAGGTCCTAGAGGCAACCACATGGTTTTTGGTGATACAGTGGAAGTCTTGGGTTTTCTTTGGAGTGGTTTTGTGTTAGACATTCAAAGTTTACAGAACCATTGTTAGGATTGCGATGAGATAATACACATTAAAGAGACCACTAGAACCCAAGAAACTCTACCCCTCACAAAAGCGACGACAAAAGATTGGGAGGGGGAATCATCTAAGGTACAAGGGTCACAACATGGACATATTTCTATCTCCTTGATCGTTTCGAGAGAAGAGGACTTGTTTAAAAGGAAATCTATTGTCGGGCCTCAGGATTGAGCCTGGAAGTTGGATATACGCCTCTCACAACCCACGGAACGTTTTCCTTGTAATTCTCAATACAGAAATCGCGCCACAGAATTTCCGATTTTATCACTTAAGGATTACGTGATGGAAATTAAAACTTGGAAACTCTCTTTTGTTAAGATAATTAGCTGCTCATTTACCTGTCCTAGAGAATTAATGAAGCACCTGTTGCGTCACGTGTGGCGTAAGCTGTAGTTGATAAATTTTTGATTGGGTCACCCACTTTAAAGTTCCTAAGCAAATCAGTTCATGGATCATGAGCGGGATCGCTAAAATGAAGCTTTTGTCTTACTTCCTTTTCATGGTTTTAACATTGGTTGCAGTTGATCCAAGTCAAGAAGTCTTAAAGGATTCCTTTGCTTCATCAAACAGGAGTCTTGATCTGATTCCAAAGAATGGATCGTTCGTTAAGGAGGACACACTGAGGCGGATTAACACAACGACTGCGTTGATAATGTTATCGGTTGAGATTATTAAGAATGGAAATCACACGAATAACACTTTGCCTAAAGATACCTCAGAGATATTTGTGATGGACGGAGAAAGGTCCGATGATATCTCAATATTTGAAACTCCCAAGGCGTCCCCGTATTTTCCACGTTTTAGTGAGATTTCGATGAAAACACTGTACTTTATCGTTTGCATGTGTTTGGCAATCTTGCTGCTTATGATTGTCAAACTTCTTGTATCACGAAGAGAACGCAAAAAGGATTATGACTTGGTTACTAAAGGAGAGTTCGATGCTTAGAGGTTGGACGAACTAGCAGTGGGATTTTGAAGTTATTCAGGAAAACATTGGATTGACGAATTCTAATACCAGCAGAACTTTGCATTTGAAAGACGTCGTTGCTTTTACAAGCACTGCATTGTTCACTTTCAAGTTAAGACTAACCAAATAAACAGAAAACAGCTTTCACATTAGGACTTATAGTGTCGTTAACAAAGATATACGAATTTTTGACAAGCCTGGAGAAACTCTGAACTATTAGGCAAGTTACAGGATTTTTTTACGTATACGTTTTTTTAAGAAAAAGGGAAAATTAACGATATTCTGTAAGATTTTCTTCGTGAAAATGAAAAAATACTCTTAAAATGCTTAATATTTGTGTCTATTAAAGAGGCATTTTTTTGTCGAAATGAAGAATTTTGATTCCGTTCTTCAAACTGGCCCAGTGTTAACAGGTGGGACAATCTGAACTGTTGTCCAGTTACTTATTTCAAAAAAACGTGAGGTAATACAGTGCATAAAGGTCCTATCTGTAGGTCCCACGGCCGCAAGAATATCGCTTAAATTTCGTTAGGGTAACTAACCTTAGTTTACTAAATGCTTTCGATGATCGGCCTTTTAGTCTTGGGATCCAGAGGTCCGGATGAAGGTTATGGTACAGACTTTAGCCGAACATCATTTATCAACTGGTGAGAAATCACTTGGTTTCACTGTTTTGGCTAGACTCAAATGATCATTACAGTGCAGATGACATGTGCTCAGGTTGTTGAAAAGTCAATTGAAAACAGTATTCTTTCTCGGGACTACACTCATCTCACTCACACGCATCGATAATCAAATCTTGCCAAGATATGCATGTCATTTCTTTTGCTTAAGTCTTATTCAATTTTAACATTACCAGAAATCGGCGACATTTTGCACCCGCGAAGTATTTGGCACGCGGTTTCAAATTATCAAGATGGCGGCATAAAGAAAGCAGTACATAGAAAAAACAAGGACTGAAATAACACACTATCAAAGGATCTGAATCAATTTAATTTCTTTTGTGAGGTTGTCAATACAAGAGAGAATGAAAAAGGGGAAACTAGAGTCTGGGCTCCTGTTCGAATGACGATCTTAGAGAGAAGAAACAACTTCGTTTCATGCGTGTGACTTGGCAGAGTAAAAATAAGTTTCAAAAATCAGGGCCCACAGTACACTTAGCCAGCGATATTCTGTATAATAATAATCATATATGAAGTACCCACCTGTAAAGATGGCGATCAAAACAAACTGGAGACAGAAACCCTACTTTTCACAAGGAATAATAAGCGCAGTGGTGCGTTTTGTACCGCTTTTATCGCAGAAATGGATGTATTTTTACCTCTTTTATCGCAATTTGGGCGGCAATTTGGGGAATGGATAAAGGCTAATTTTTATCACGTTTTAAAGTTTGAACATTGATCGACGATTAGAGAGGTCGGCACCAAGGATTCACATCAAGGTAGGCACCTCTGAGCTTTTTTGAAAGAATTAGAGAGCTCAAGGAACTGTAACAGCCGTTCGTAAAATGTGTTGTTGGCGGCACGTTGGCGAACTTTCGAGAGACCAAAACTACCGTAAATAATGATATGGTACGTACACTTTACATTTAGAGGTCGGCAAATGTCGTGTATGCCACTTTAGATCTGAAATTTCCACTTCTTCAATTTTCTCCATACATTTCTCTATAACGATCGGCAGCCATTCTTAGAGAGTGGAAGGTCTGGGTCGAGTCTGGGCGTCCGCCATTTTGTCTTAAATTTCTGGTAATGAGTTCGATTCAATTACAAAATCTAATGCTAGATTTAGAATTTGTTGTGACCAGGTAAATTTATCACCTAAAACAAGTTCTAGTGAATTGAAATGATCGTAAACATACAAGTTTGCTCTCAAAAGCGATCATGCAATTTACAAAATGACTTCAAAAGGTCAAATTACTTATTTAAAAAGTGATAAATTCTTGGGAAGCAAAAGCGATAACGAACCCGTACATTCTTTGTAAAATTTCGAATTTTTAAAGCATCATTGCTCAGAGATTATTTGCCTGGTATATCCCGTTCAAATTTTCAGAGATAGATCATTATGCCATGTAATTTCAATATTCAGTACTTTGTTTTTGACAAACTGATTAGAAAACCATAGCCTCCTGCTAATGAGGCAGAAAATGTAAACAAAGACTCCCTTATAATCACTGGCATAACTCGTGCATACTTATCATGCAGCCAAAAAAAGCTACGATGTTAACGAGCAACCCGGCACTTTCAAATGCGCGCGCTCACGATGCAAAACTTGTCTTTTCATTGTTAACACTAGCAAGATATCGGGACCTAAGCGATCTGTTAAGATCACCGATCGTTTCACATGTACCTCCGCAAATGTCATTTATTGCATAACCTGTACGTTATGCAATAAATTATACATTGGTGAGACAGGTAGACGACTAGGTGACCGATTCCGCGAACACCTTCGCGATGTTGAGAAGAATGACAAGGATGCATCTAAGCCAGTCGCTCGCCATTTTAATCTGCCTAACCACTCCAAAAAACACATGGCTATCTGTGGCCATTCCCTACATCTAGGTACGACGGAAAGCCGCAAGAATCTGGAACAAAAATTCATCTTTCAAATCGGCACCCTTAATCCTCACGGTATTTACGAACGCTTTTCATTTAACTAATATATTCCTATTTTTCACGTTGCCATGTTACCACCAATAGCGTAGCTCCTACTCTACTATAAAAACTACACGTAACCCATAATCCCTCGATTCGCTCTGACGAAGGGCTAACGCTCGAAACGTCAGCTTTTAGAATCTCTGTACGGTGGCCAATTTACATTATCAACTCCGTTGATAAAACCAAATTTTTGTATAAAAAAGAAAAAGCCTAACGAAGTCCTTGCGTGTTACCTACGCAATTCAATGGAACAACAAAGTGTGACGGCGATAGCAATGATGATGTTCACGATGATGATGTTGATGATGTTGATGATGTTGATGATGATGACAATGATGATGATCGATGAGACGACAAGGGGTTTCACAAAACTGCAACAACCGTGCTATCAAAGCGTTTCCCGACGTTCCTCGGAGGCGACGTTTTCGTCATGTAAGGGCTCACAGAAGTTTGCAAGCGTTCTCTATTCAGCATTTCTAGTTTGCGTCAAATTCAAATAAAATAACAAAGAATCATTTTGGTAAAGTATGCTCTTGAGAATGCCAAAGGAGTGACTAGGAATATTTTTTAAATTCCGCTTAGTTATTCAAAGTAGGTAAATTAAAAACGAAAGTTCTGGAATTATACCCACGAATTTTGTCAACGTATTTATAAACGCCTGGACAAGAGCAGGAAGTCAGTTGAATACCGGTACCAAGAGATTATAATCTCTTGTAAATACTTACTCATGCTTGTAATCTCATAATCGGTAAATTAGATAAAACTTGAAAATTGACGTTTTGCTATTTGTAAGCACCGCAAACACTCTTTTTATCTAGAAATGGTTTTACTTTAGGATTCGGTTTTATACCGAAGCTACTTGTGTCCTGTGTCTGTATTGGTTTCTCTCTTTACTTGTGAGCTTGTTCGTCCTCTTTTTCTGGTTCCTTTTGTTCTTGTTTGCCATCCTCAATAAGCTTGGAGAAGGTAACACGAAGAGAGTTTGAACTTCTAGCGTCCCTTCCAGCAGATGTCATTCTCGTTTGTGTGGAAAGATTGAAGGTGTCATTACGGAACAGCCCCTT
>NC_090872.1:38724092-38729092 GCF_036669935.1 Montipora foliosa
CACTTGGTAGTAGTATGCATGACAGGTGTCCACAGACAAACTCATTTCTTCCTCATTGTACTTGAGACAGAAACTACTGTCATTCGCTTTTGCCGCACTAACAAGCATAGAATCTTTGTACTTATAAGGACACTTTATTTCACAGATACCTTTCCCACAGCACTCACAAAAAACTAGACCATCAGGAGTGGCTCCTAAAAAAGGCCACTTTGCACTTATATGAAGTCCACAGTCTGCAACAGAAAAGTTAAGGTGATCCTCTGCAAGTGCAAATGCATAGTCTTCACGAGCTCTGCTTTCATTAGAGATACCCCATTTTGTTGCAGCGTTTGAAAATCTGTGCGAGTTTGGATAACATATCATCTCTATCAAGCTCTTTGATGGTTTGTCTGGGTCAGTTGTGCAAGCTGCTCTGAACTTTGATGCAGTCACACGGCCTGCCCTGTGCTCAAACCATACTTTACAGGTTGATTGGCCCCTTGTAACTCCCTCAACTGCTTCTGCTTCCTCGGCAGTAATATTAATCTCATCAAATACTTTCTCTGCCTTTTCTACGAGTTCCTGAAAGCTATAATTCAAGTGTTCTTCATTGTATATTACTGTTAAGGGCTTTGGCAGAGCTTCAGCTTCATTGGGCATAAAGGCAGCATTATAGGGAGAAATTAAAGAAAGAATAGCTGGTTTGATGCCACACCTTGAAATATTTCCGAAAAAATTGGCTCGCTCTTCAGCTGATGTCTCCGGGATATCCGCTCTGTTTACTTCTGGGGTTGCATATCTCTGTTCGCCCAAAGTACTGTATCGTTTTTTCGCTGAGGACAGGTCCATGTCACAAACAGGAATGTAGGGAATGTTCTTTACATAAGATGGCAAAATCCATCTGTTTCTCTCCTGTGTACAAGTTACCGAGTTCCTTATTCTCACTCCAGCTTCAACGGCAAAAAGGAGAGCCCCTACATGCGAACAGGCCTCACAAAGTCCTGCCATACAGTTACAGTGCGCCATGCATACGTTCCCGTCCTTTTGAGCAAGAAACCATGTCTTCAAGGGAGTTTCTCTACATCGTTGAGAGTGATTTACTCTTGCCGTAACGACAATCTTATCAGTTCTAGCCACCGATTTTGTCAGAATGGTATTAACCCACCCAGAGACGAAAAAATTGTAAGCTTCCATAGACTTATAAGCTTTCATTTGCTCCCCGGTTATCCACGAAGTCTGAAGCACCAAATAACTGACAATGTCAGGATATTCCACGCTTGGAAAAGACGCTAACTCATCGCTACAGTCGGACATTTTTAGCACATAAGGATCAAATCCACACGCTACAACCTTTTCTCGATACCTCGTTTTAGCAGGGCCGGTCAGATCAGCGTAATAATCGGAAAAAGTTACACTTGGGATAGCAGATGAGTCTGCGGCAGCCATTTTGAAGGTTTGCCTGTCCACCAGCATGGCGGACGCTAATGACGTAAGAAAATTTTGTCACGTGGTTGAAAACGATCTATTGAGAAGGAAAACATGGATCATTATTATCAGCTGTGGACGAGGCCCTATGTAAAACCAGTGATAAACGTAAACATGGAACACGCTATATAATTCTACAAACAGACAACACCCTACATAACTCTTGTTTCTTTTGTAAGCGTTACCTAACAAACATCATTCGACAGTTGACTGAAATGGATTAAGTTAATCAACGAAGGTTCTTTAAAAATTTGTCAAAATAACAAACTGGGTCATCCGAAGAAGTTATAATAAATCTAAATTCCTAACGCTGCTTAGTTATAACTACTGAATTTCAGTGCTCTACTGTAACCCCACGGTTTACCACAGCCGGCCGTTTCTAGGACTGTTAATACAAAAGCCGTGTCACGGTAAGACTGCTTACAAACGCCGTCTGTAAGACTGCTTATAGATGCCGTCTTTAATACTGCTTACAAACTCCGTGTGTACGACTGCTTACAAACGCCGTCCATAAGACTGCTTACAAAGGCCGTGTGTAAGACTGCTTACAAAGGCCGTGTGCAAGACTGCTTACAAAGACCGTGTGTAACACTGCTTACAAACGCCGTCTGTAAGACTGCTTACAAATGCCGTCTTTAAGACTGCTTACAAACGCTGTTTCTAAGACTGCTCACAAACCCCGTGTAAAAGGCTGCTTACAATCGCCGTTTGTAACACTGCTTTCAAACGCCGAGTGTAAGAGTGCTTTTAAACGCATTATGTTAGAGAATGCAGAGAATGGGTGTGTGTAAGAACGCCTCGTGCCATATTAAAACCTTACAAAATGTGCATGTAACGTGACACTCTTAAAAGCGCCTTATGTAACCTTACTCTTACAAATGCCATGTGTATCTGTGAAATCGAAGACGTCTTACAAACGCCTAGCCTCCTTCGCAGCCGTTTTTAAGCTCGGTTCGTCCGAGCCTGAAAATGGCTGCGAAGGAGGCTAACAAACGCCTTGCGTAAGTTACATTTAAAACCTCCCTATGTATAGAAACTCTTCAAAGCCACGCAGTGTGTAAGAGGTCAAAATCCTATTGTGGGTTTTACTTTGCCTAATCACTATACATACAACTGAGTTAACATTGCAGAAATATTGTTATACAGTAATAATTATCCCCTGTCACACCCCTCACGCAACACACAAAGACAAACAAGACAGAAAATCTGTTTGGGCATCTTTAATGAAAACCGAGAGACCCAAGGGGCCCGAGGAGACCCCCAAGGGTGGGAGGGAGGGTGAACGAACGACTCGAACGAAAAAACGAGCTAAACAAAACGATCATATTACACTGAAATTGACAAGCTGGCCAACGCGTGGAGTCCTGGGGCTAATTAAGTTATTCCCCTAGGAATATTAACAATTATCCCCTGTCACACCCCTCACGTAACACACAAAGACAAACGAGACAGAAAATCTGTTTGGGCATCTTTAATGAAAACCGAGAGACCCAAGGGGCCCGAGGAGACCCCAAGCAGAGAGAAAGAGGCCCAAACAGATTCAAAGGAGAAAAAGGAGAGTGCGAGAGGGGTATGGCAAGGGAGATAAGTGATAAAATATTATAAATACCAAACTACGACTACAAGGTTTGAATGTGCTCAGCGATGATCTGCGTGAGCACGAGTCTGTCGGCTAAAGGCAGTGATAAATACAACATGTAAGCGTCAGATCGCCAGTCTCCTTGAAGCTTAATAAGCTCTGATGGGATACCGCACTGAAAAGCGAAGGTAGCGCCGCCTCGACGAAGACTATGACCAGAGAAATCCTTTGGATCCAAAGAGATAAGGGACGCTAAATGCTGGATACCGTCGTTGAGGGACTTCGCCGTAATGCAGGTGAGTTGGTTCGAGGTAGAAGCGAAAGTGAAGAGAGGACAAGCGTCAGGGGCAGGAACCATCCTCAGTAATAACTTGAGAGCGGTGGTTGGGCAGAGCGACGATCCGGGAATGAGGGGAACTGGAACGACAAGGGCTGTATCACCCGCTTGCCGAGTTATGGTTCTGGTGACTGTAAAACAGGCGCCGGAATCGTTGAAGTGGACGCTGCCTCTAGATAAGACGTGTTGTGGAGAGAAACTGTCGAACGCCTGAGGAACGAGATTGGCTGTGCGAAGAAAGGTGAAGAAACCAACCAGAAGGGCGCACCACAAGGCTAAATGGGCAGAGTCGCGTAGATTAAGGTGGGCATGGAAATGAAACAAAATCGACGGCGTAAGAGGAGCTGTGCGGTGGGGAATGTGAATCATGGACTTCTCCAGACCTTTTTGCGTCAGTTTGACATGAATGTCGTCAAAGGCTGAAGCATCCAAGTGACAGAAGACGTGAAGACGCCGCAGGGCGCTGAGATAATTGTTGATGGTGTGGTGAGATTTGACGGAGAAACTGACTAGAGTGATGAACGCGGCAATAAAATGAAGAGGTCATTACCGCTGGCAGTCAAAACGAAACAAATCAAAAGAGCAACTATATTCCGTTAAGGTGTTGTAATGAAGATGAGCTGCCTCGTAGAAAAGGTGTTGATAATGTGGATCATTGTCCCAGCGAGAGAGAGAATCAGCAATGGTATTCTGGTGACCCGGGATATAAAGGGCACGAAGCTCAAAATCAAAACGGGAAGCATAAAACCAAAGTTCGCGTAAACAGGATTGAACAAAAGGGACACGTGAGCGACCGGTGTTGATGGCAAGTTCAGTGTTTTGATTGTCAGTTCGTACTAAAATACGCTGGCCACGCAGTTCTTCGGACCACAGTTTGAGACTAACGATGACAGCTAACATTTCGAGCGACGCGATGGACAGCAAGGCGGTGTCGATGAAAGGTGGATAAGAGGAGTGGAAGAAACGACCGTCGAAAAAAACGCCAATGCCGGAAATGCAGGCGTCGGTGCAGAAACAAACAGTCGTGTCAATCCAAGGAGAGGAACGTAAAAGAGAGACTCCATTGTAAACGGCTAGAAACTCGTTCCACCAGCGCAGATCGGCTAGCAGGGCGGAACTGGACGTGAACCGGGAAGATTTGTGGGGTAGGCGACGGAGGTCAGAAAGCATTCGCTGCATGAAAATTTTTCCGGGGCTGATACAGGCGCAGATATAGGAAAGTTTGCCAATGAGTGACTGTAAATCAGATTTTGTGGTGCGTGGGGAACTGAGCCAAAGACGAATGAGGGTGGAGGCACGTGACAGCTTGTCTTCAGGAACTTCCAGAGTCATAGTAACAGTATCGTAAATGAGGCCGAGGAAAACCATTCTAGTTGAAGGAGGGCAATCTTTTCCCGGGGAGGATTCCAGACCCAAGCGGTTGAAAAGGGTTTCAAGTTCCTGGAAGGCTTGAAGAGCGTCGTCGTGCGAGGACTCTACGCCACCGAAGTCATCGATGTAATTCACGCACTGGTGATGATAAACGGAATAGACAATGTGCGCAATCGCGTTGGTAGTACGTTGGCAAGCGAGGGTGGCTGAACGAAGGCCGAAGGGAAGAACCAGATCAAAGTATAGAAG
>NC_090872.1:38741592-38751592 GCF_036669935.1 Montipora foliosa
AAATCACGACAATTTATTTTACTAAAGACAAGAACAAAGAGATTTAACAACTACTTTTTTATCAAAATGTGTTAAAATATTTAGATTAAGTGTTATTACTAGTAGATCCTATATTTATTATGTCATATTTATTAGTTATTAATCATTTCATCACATATCATTTTTGTATTTTAGTAATATTGTAATATACTGTTTTTAATTAAGAAGATTGTAAATATTACGTTTTTCAGCTGGCACAGCCGCTGCAATGTGATTGATAAACTTTCAACTTCAACTTCAACTTCAACTTCAAATACAACATTCGCAAGGCATTCGAGACTTTAGATGAAATATATTTGATCTGATCATCCAAGCTTAAGGTTAGCATTTCATCAATATGAACCCCCAATAAGTTAGTAGAAGGTTTATGTTCAATTGGCCTATCATCCATCTTTAAATTTTGAATTTCATGAATTAAGCTTTTGTTAAGTTTTGCCGAAAACCAACAGATAAGTTATGTAACTAATTTTGGTGGTATTGCAACTTAATTTGTTTGTCTTAAGCCAATCATGTACTGCAGCTAAATCAATATTTAAGGAACCTTCAGTTGTGGATATATCTTCATGAGCCATAGTTATATACCTATTATCGACAAACATTCCAGGTGTGGTATGTTGTATACATACAACACCTGGAAGTGCTAAAGTGCTCATGAATTCCAAATTCGTTCCTTCACTGGCACTGAACTTTGGCCATGCAATGTTAAATCTGTTCGTGTACGACCAATTTTCTTGTTTCTTCAGGAATTTCATGCATAAATTTATGAAGTCTAGGCCGAGATATTAGCTCAGGCTGACCATAATAACGTGGGGCGGCTCTCTTAGCAAGCAGCGGACTACACGGTGGATTTTTCTTCAGGAATTTCACGCATAAATTTATGAAGTCTAGGCCGAGATATTAGCTCAGGCTGACCATAATAACGTGTGGCGGCTCTCTTAGCAAGCAGCGGACTACACGGTGGATTTCCAGCGAATTTCAAAATTTTTCCCTGGACCCCCCTAGAATGTTTTGGCGCCTCCAGCACAGGAAAAAACAGGACACCTGTGGCTTTGGTGCCATCTCCAGCAAGTATCTCACTCTAGATATCTTTGCCGGAAACTTTAAGACTTAAGAACTTTGCTAAACTGAAGAGAGAGGGTGTAAAGATTATCAGTTAAACGGAAAATGTTGTGAAAGAGATTACTGTTTATGTAATTTGAGTTTTATTTGTCAGCTCAGAGGTGTATGGATCAGTGTAAACTGTATACACTAATGACGATTAATTTTGTACCTTAAGCATAATTGTTGCTCTTTTGGCGATCAGTGTACATAATTTTATAAAAATGCTAAATGATCTAAACTTAAAATGGTTTCCCAATTTTTCGAACCGTATCACTGGTTACTCTTCGGGGGACAATGAATTTAAGGGCGCGTTCGATTGACCCTATTCCGGAATAAGAATACGTGGAGTGATGATTAAAACGGTATGTTTGGCGCGTTTCGAAGCAGCAAGGACAACAAAAATATGTTTAAAATGGCATTTTAGCGGATGTTTATGTGAATCACCGTAAAAACGAAGGATTTCTACCTTATAATTCATGCATTCTTATTCCGGAATACGGTCAATCGAACACACCCTAAAATTCAAAAATCACTGCTTCTTATTTTGGCTCCCAAGAGATCTTAACAGCGGCACATATGCCCTTGGGAACTCCATTCTTTCATTCACAGAGTTCTTATCAATGTTTGAGTGTAAAGACTCCAGAAAAATTCTGCGCTTGTAATTAGTTTCATTCCTTTCATGAATTTGGCCGTAACGTGGATGGATGTCGTGCGTGGTTCTTTCGGCATGTTGTCGGATTGCCGACTCTTTACTCGCGGCACGCGCGGGATCATGTTCCTCTCTCCTCGAAGCCCAACACCGTTTGCTCTCACCAATGTAGGAGAAATCCTACATTGCCCGTCGTGCAGGTTGGAGCTATCTACGACTTGTGATCAGCATGTACCACAACAAACTTAATATAATTAAGTACACTATCGGAAGAATTCGACACGAAATACTCGGTTTACTACCGAGTACAGAATTTGCCACACTAATGGAAGTCATCTTACATCGAAACCATCGGGAGGAAAACAGAACTCGTGCAAGGCACCAACAAAAACTAAAGCGTGGGCGACCCAACCGTCAATAACAACAGACACGAAGAAATAAAGAAAAGATGGGTTGTAAATGCTTCGGACCGAGACCTGGAAGCCAATAAGATATCACTCCTCAGAAAAGGAATGAACTTCGCAATCACTCCTAGAAGTGTGCCGGTTAAGGAGATCCTAACCGCTGTGGAGCAGGGAATATCGAACCTACCACGAGACGCCAAGGACGAGGTCAGGGGCGATATTTGTAACATCATAAAGAATGCAAAAGCGCCAAAAACTTGCAACTTGAGCCAAGGTGAGCGACAGGCGATGAAAAAACTCAAAGACAACGACAGCATTCTCGTTCTTCCTGCTGACAAAGGAAATGCGACTGTGGTGATGAATAAAGTAGACTACAAGGAGCAGATATTGTCCATGTTACAGGACACAAAAACATACTTACCTGTGACCGATAAGCGACGCAATCCAGTTTCTAGCACCACCAATTTGCTACAAAGGAAGTTAGGAGAACTAAAAAAGTCGGGGAACCTAACGGAGAAAGAGTATTTTAAAATCAAACCCAGTGATCCTGTTCCGGCTGCTTTTTATGGCCTTCCAAAAGTGCATAAAGTCCAGTTAACAGTAAAAGACGACCACTACACCTTGACCAGTCCGTCCACACAGATACCCCTGCCTTAGACCTATCAATAGCAGTATTGGGTCCCCTACCTACCACGTTTCCAAGTATTTGGCGAATTTGCTCAGCCCCCTACGTTCAGATCATGGCTACACGATAAAGAACTCAAAGGAATTCGCAGATTTCGTACAGACCCAGACAGTCAGACTAGACGAGGAAATTGTACCTTTCGACGTCGTATCCCTGTTCACTTTGATTCCTGTCGATCTAGCCTTAAAAGTCATCCAAAGCAAGCTAAATAAATAAATAAATATTGTTAGTGCTAATCACCCTTGCTTGCAGTTGAGGACTGAATTGCGAAGGGCGCGGCTCACGACATCGGGCTGAAAGCATACAAAGGCGCCTCTGGCTGCCGCTATACAGTCCAAGTTTGATGTCGGAGCACAGCACCACAGCTAGATGTCAATTAGCTGTGAGTCGATTTTGATGAGGGAGGAAAACCGGAGTACCCGGAGAAAAACCCTCGAGTCAGGTTGAGATCGACTGAAACTCAGCCCACATGCTGGCCGAGGCCAGAATTGAACCCCGGCTAACAGTGGTGGGAGGCCCGATAGATAACCACTAAGCCACCCTGACTTCGAAATGAAAAGCTGGAGTCGAAAAGCTGGAGTCGAATCACACCTGGAAAGATAACACAAAACTGACCAAGAATCAAATTGTAGAGCTGACGAAAATCGTACTGTACAACAGCTTCTTTTCATATGAAGGGACTCTGTATCACCAATTTTCGGCTGCGCTACGGGCTCACCCGTGAGCGTAGTCATCGCCAACTTGGTAATGGAACACGTCGAGGTTCAGGCTTTGTCAACATTCACGGCTTCCCCCCGCTGGTGGTTCAGATATGTTGACGATTCAAACGCGTGTATAAAGTCGACAGAGCTTGACAATTTCCATCGCCATCTTAATGCAGTCAATCCGCCCATCCAGTTCACTGTAGAGCGCGCCACACCCGTGGACGGTAAACCCACCATCGCGTTCCTGGATACTAATGTATCCACCCTCCCCAATGGTGAGGTTGAGGTGCAAGTATACCAAAAAGCCACCCATACCAACAAGTACTTGGCATTTGATTCACACCACCCTGTACAACATAAGAGATCCGTCGTCAGCACGTTGATGCGCCGCGCGAACACCATCCCATCTAGCGAGACCCTGAGAACAGAGGAAACATCCCACGTCCAAGACAGCCTACAGGTCAATGGATATCCCACCAAATTCATTGAAAATGCTGCCCAACTAAGGTCTGGTCCACAAAGCCACCATCCTGACCCGGCTGACCTTGCCGTGGTACCCTATGTTCATCATCAAGGGGTATCGGACAGGGTAAAACGCACACTGCAACATTTCAACATAAGGACTGCTTTTAAGCCCATACGCACACTTGCTTCTGTCTTCAAAAAACCGAAGGACCGTCCATCGGAAGAAAGAATAGCAGGCATCGTTTACAGGGTTGAATGCAAAGACTGCGATTTCTCCTACATTGGTGAGAGCAAATGGTGTTGAGCTTCGAGGAGAGTGGAACATGATCCCCCGCGTGCCGCGAGTAAAGAGTCGGCAATCCGACAACATGCCGAAAGAACCACGCACGACATCCATCCACTTTACGGCCAAATTCTTGAAAGGAATGAAACTAATTACAAGCGCAGAATTTTTCTGGAGTCTTTACACTCAAACATTGATAAGAACTCTGTGAATGAAAGAATGGAGTTCCCAAGGGCATATGTGCCGCTGTTAAGATCTTTTGGGAGCCAAAATAAGAAGCAGTGATTTTTGAATTTTAGATTCATTGTCCCCCGAAGAAGAACCAGAGATACCATTCGAAAATTTGGGAAACCTTTTTGAGTTTATATCAGTTTTAAGCCCCCCTTTTTTACCATTTTTAAGCATAATTATTTCCATATATACTATATTGCTTTCTGGGGTTAGAAACAGGAGCTCCGGTTTTTAGGCTTGGCTAAATCTACATTACTCTTTGTTGGTGCCCCAAAATTTTGCATAAGCAGTGTTTTTTTTTGTCTTGGGACCATTGTAAGTCCCAAGAGAAACTGGAAACAATGCTTATGCAAAGTTTTGGAGGGCAAACAAAGAGTATTATGGTATTTTTGAAATTGGCATATTCGCTTTTTTCCCAATCCCATAATGCAATACGTTTTGCGGGGCTCTTTGCATCAAAACAAAACAGGTCATTTGCTCTTGGGACTGCATGTTCATGCTGCAATGAACTGGATATCCATAGTCTTAATGCCGCGACTTCTCAAACGGATAAACTGTACATGTATTATGAGCTTGGTGAAAATAGCCATAGTTCATGTTCAAATTTCCGGAAGTATATTGAGTTATTTTTCCTGTCCGATTACAGCTTAAGATTTCTTTAATCTTTCTAGTCACAAATAAAAAAGGTTAATCTCAGCGTAACCTTGGTCATAAGAAATGTTATTATAAAAAAAAAAGGAATGCATTACATACTATTGATGGGATGTTGCTGGCTACTATGTATGTATCTGTAGACCTTTACAGAAGCAGTTTTAAGCTAGCCAAATTTCCCACTTTTAGAAGTAAAAATCAACTGAGGAATTAGAGTCTGTGCCAGTATTCGAAATTGCGACCGCCGTATCCCAACAGTCGGATGCCCTGGCCACTGAATTACAAGAAACACCAGGTCACCTGCAGGTCGTTTATTTTTGTCATCTGTAGCCGAGTTTCAAGCGAAAATCAGTTTCCAAACAATGTATTGCCATTTAAATTAATAGTTGAATTTCAACACAGATTTATCTTTGAATTCTTGTTTTACAAAGCTTATCGGAGTGAGTGTCAGGAAACTAGCGACATGTTAAAGAAGGCACCACAACATAACAACAACCGCCACCATGGAGCAGTCTCGGAGAACATCACCAGACATTAAAATTATTTATTGTCATGCTTTTAGCTATATCACGTATTATTAAAAACCCAGATCATTGGATAATACAGTACTAAAGTTTTGAGTGGCTTAGCCATCATGGCATATGTGCGATTATTGTTGGAACTGGCCTGGCTGTAAACTTTAACAGAAACAGTTCAGTTTAACCTTGCCGGAGAACCCATTGTTATGAAATAATTAGGATGGTGCGCGCACTCTCATTGGTCAACAGCTGTGTTTAGATGAGAGTATGGAAACACGGCTGCGACATCACACGAATTTTGATTGGTTATGTATTGTCAGAGGGGCGTTTTTATTGGTTGGTAGGAAATACATGATGAGCGTGTGTCAAGAAAATCTGTTTCAATCAAGAAGTAAAAAAACCAGCATTTTCTTTCATTTGTTTCATTATCTTTGAGAAATATTTTATAAAAGCTATAGAGGACTTTTTTTCCGTGTTTCCATTGCCTCGCCTAAACACCTGAGGGGAGTTAGGGGAATTCTCGACAGTTATGCAAACCCTCGAATGCGTCTCGAGTTTGCATAACTGTCTCGAATTCTCCCAACTCCCCCTCGTGTTTGGACGAGGCCATGGAAGCACGGAAACGTCCTCTATTGCTTAATTGGCAGTAAAAATTAGGTTCCAAAGAATGCAATTCTCATTTTATTTTCGAATCACAGCTTATGAAAAACACACTGTTTAAGATAAAGAGGTGACACTCATACACTAAATGGAATCATGCTCATATTACGTTCTTTTTTTAAGTGTATCAGGAACTGATGATGAAATGCAGTTCTCCGTTTTCATCTTAGCGAAATCGAACCAATGTAGTTTTTATCGTTTTTGCCGTATCTTTTCATCTATCTTCACGAATGAAAAGGCTCCAAAACAGTGAAAACAATTTGAAAGTATTGCGTCATCGTTTAAAAAACCCACCTTTACTAACGCAGGAGTGTTACCAGACTGGGAATGCGTTGAAAGGCTGTTTGACAGTTTCACAGTGGCGCGTTTTGACAGTACACAGAATATAGCCGATTATTTGCGATACTGATAGAAGCAAATCTCGGTTAGGAACAGATATTAGAGCTGGGTTCTTATACACCCTTTTAATAAGTCTAACATATGTCGTTTTCCGCTAATGACGTCAAACTCGTGCTTTTAAAATTTATTCATAAATGTACAAAGGCTTCAAACAAGAAAAGAAATCGGAAAAGTTTTAGGCCTTTGTACATTTCTAAATAAAATTTGAAAGCAAGAGTTCGACGTCATTAGCGGAAAAGGGCATATATTAGACTTATTAAAAGGGTGTATATCAGGAGGATTCTAGGAGAAGTAAAACAAAGTGACCGCGAAATGTGTTGGGAAACATACGGCGTTACGTAACGCAACACAACGTGCCCCATAAGAATAACTTTATTATACACAGAATTCAAAAAGCTGACACTTAGAAACTTTGATCACGTGTATTTGTATTGTAAAGAGATACAATCTCGTACCCAGAGTCCTCGGGCTTCTTGGTCAGCGGGTGAGCGCCCGGAGAGACTCTGGGATAATCGACTCTATTTTCCCAGAAAACGTGGGTTCCGGTCTTATTACGTATGCTTGAGTTTAACCGGAAACAGAAAAGAGAAAACCGTAAACAGTACAAATGACGGGTTGAAAGTGTTCTGGAAACAAGAATTTTAGCCTTACACACAAAGAAACTGGAGAAATGATCATTGGTTTGCTGTAAGAGCAAGTGAAGATGAAACCTCTGACGCTTTCGGTAAGTGTATTTTTAGTGTTTCAGCGTACATTCCATCGTTCAAAATGCCATCGTGCAAGCAACACCATCGAGAAATTTTTGTGGAAACGACACAAATATCCTCCTCTACTACGATTTGATGTTTCCGTAATTCTGAATGACTTCGACAAGACCTTAATTCTCGGTTTTCAGCTGACGTCATAACCTTATGCAAATTAGGTTTCCGCCATTCTGGTGCCCCTGATTATAGGGAAATGTATGACATTTTGAGCGCTCACGTTCGAAGTCTTCAAATAATTCATCTTTCCAATGGATATTTCCCAAGAAAGCGACCCAAAATCACTCGACGAGGTACCAGTACTTTCATCCTACGCAAAAAAAACCTCGAAAGCCACGTTCGAGAGCGCTATTTGAAGATTTTCTGTCGTTTGCGTAGACCCAGCGGGGTAACCGGTCGTTTCGCCAACGTGTCAATTCGCCAACGACCTGTTCGTCGACGTATGAAGTCTATTCGCCAGCGTCTAATGTCAGTTCGCCAACGCTGACATTAGACGTTGGCGAACCGACTTCATACGTTGGCGAACGGGTCGTTGGCGAACTGACACGTTGGCGAAACGACCGGTATTCCCCAGCGGCCATACGGAGCGATCAGTTTGGCTCCTCTAGAAGTCTCAGACTTGCTTTCCTAGTTAGTTTTAGAGACAAGCTACTATACAAACAAGCAGTTTAAGACCTTCAAAATTTTGAAAGCGTACAACCAGATGATTTCTGGTTTCTTTGCGTCCGTTTAAGCAAGGGAAGGAAATCGCGGGCAAGATTGTTGTTGTTTGCGGCGAAGGTGACTCGGAAGTTTGACACTCGGCGTCGACCTTATCTGTATCAGTTTCCAGTTGGATTTCTTTTAATACCTTCGCTAACTGCTATGGCCACCAGATAAGAAGAAAAGGCCTCCTCATTCCCTTTGTTTCGATGATTTCCCTCTTCTTCTGTCAAAGTACTTGGTCGATTAGAGTCTCAGTCCTTCACCTTGAGAAGGTGAGAAGCTTTTTTCCTTCGAAATTCGTCCGATTTCCTTCAAACTCAGTCAATTTGGGCGCTCCACCCCTCGCATTCGCCTGTCGAATTTCAGCGAAATCGAATAAAACGCTTCCGAGTTAGACATTTGCTAACCTGAGTATCACAAACGCCTGATACTCAGGTTAAATTCACCTCATTAAATATTCAAAACCGGAGCACCTCATTTGCATCGGGCATATTTAATGAGATGAATTTTCTCCGCGATGTTGTGGTTTAATCGGTCGAAATTGAGCACACTTGTTCGAGGGGTTCAAGCGCTTCGGTGGTGTGAATTGGGAAGACATCGGTGGAAACCCAGCCGAGAAACGCTTTATCGAAAAAAAAGCCAACTTTCGAAAAATTCTGACTCGCTCGCCTTTTACCCTAAAACCCTGAACCAACGCGTGCTAAATCGCTGCGAAAGCTTTACAGGATAAAACACAACTGTTCACAGCAAAAGCCGTTACTGGCAATCACCGCAAAAGGTTTAATTGCTAAACCTGTAAAGACAATTTCAGCAAAATAAGTCCAACCCCACACTTAAAGTTAAAATCTAACATTAAGCCGTGAGGCAATCGCTGCGAAAGCTTTTAAATTGTCCTTTGTTCGTTGTATCTGTCCCAGAGTAAGGCAGGCTTTCCAGAAACAAAGTCTTTCGATTTCGTGTCGTCTCGGCTTATCTGTGAAATCCACGCGTTTCGGCGATCTTCTGTTAGCTGTTTATAACTTTCACCGTTCTTATCAACAACGATAGGTATACGGAATAGACTAATACCTTCCTTGTTTCCAGATTTTACTCCACAGCCAGGTATTATACAGAGAACCATCGCACTACAACTCACTCACATCTCTCTCTACGCGTCTCTGTTTACGATTCGAGGGGCTCCACAATGGCGGTTAACGACGGTTGTCAAAGACTAAGGTCACGTGGGTGAAAACCAAGAATTCCACGAGTTTCTCCTCAAAGAGACTGACATAATGTTTTCCCACGGTACTTTTGCAACAGCAACAGTAATCACTTTTTAGCAGCGTGGGAAATTCCCGTATGGTATAAGACATAATTCAAACTTCGTGGTTCTTTATTTTTGTGATTTACACATTTCTGAGGTAGAAAAAAACAAACAGCAATGAAACTAGTTTTAGTCCCCGTTTATATGGAAAAAAGTTGTCCCGGGTAGAAGGGTCACCCTCCTAGCCGACTTACCCTGGGCGAGCCAACTTTTCATACATTTCCTTACAAAACGCAGCGAACCGTTGATATGAGAAAACAAAAGTTGGCTCGGCTAGATAGGTGACCGGCCTAGATGAGTCACCCTTTTTTGACGGTAGGGTCACCCTCCTGGCCGGGCCAACTTTTCTTCATATAAACACTTTGGCTCGGTCAGCCGGGACACAACTCCACGTATCGGAAATTGAAGTCCGTGTTTTAAAACGAACATTGTGGCTTAAATT
>NC_090872.1:38756592-38764092 GCF_036669935.1 Montipora foliosa
CAATCCAATCCTTAAATTTTATATGCAATGCAATATCGCAAATATTGATTCAATCCAATCCTTAAATTTTATATGTAATGCAATACCACAAATATTGATTCAATCCAATCCTTAAATTTTATATGTAATGCAATACCACGAATATTGATTCAATGCAATCCTTAAATTTATATGCAATCCGAAAATATATGTTCAATCTTCCTGGGACGAGCGCGGCCATATAGAACCAGAGTAAATGTGCAAGGTATAAAAGAAAAGATGGCAGCTATGGCAAGCCGTTTGTAGCA
Organism: Montipora foliosa; assembly: GCF_036669935.1. Lineage (NCBI taxonomy): Eukaryota > Metazoa > Cnidaria > Anthozoa > Scleractinia > Acroporidae > Montipora > Montipora foliosa. The sequence goes on from NC_090872.1 coordinate 38,756,880, forward strand.
AAATTTAATCTTAGATATATATGTTCAATCCTTTAAATAAAGGTTTAATTTAAAGTCATAAAAGGCATTCAATGCAATCCAATCCTTAAATTTTATATGCAATGCAATATCGCAAATATTGATTCAATCCAATCCTTAAATTTTATATGTAATGCAATACCACGAATATTGATTCAATGCAATCCTTAAATTTATATGCAATCCGAAAATATATGTTCAATCTTCCTGGGACGAGCGCGGCCATATAGAACCAGAGTAAATGTGCAAGGTATAAAAGAAAAGATGGCAGCTATGGCAAGCCGTTTGTAGCAAAATTTAATCTTAGATATATATGTTCAATCCTTTAAATAAAGGTTTAATTTAAAGTCATAAAAGGCATTCAATGCAATCCAATCCTTAAATTTTATATGCAATGCAATATCGCAAATATTGATTCAATCCAATCCTTAAATTTTATATGTAATGCAATACCACGAATATTGATTCAATGCAATCCTTAAATTTATATGCAATCCGAAAATATATGTTCAATCTTCCTGGGACGAGCGCGGCCATATAGAACCAGAGTAAATGTGCTAGGTATAAAACAAAAGATGGCAGCAGAGTGAGAAGAAAAATGTGACATGGAAGTGGGGTTTCCCAATTTTCTGGGAAAACTTGTGGATAGAGTTAGAGAACTTTGACACAGAAGCTGCAAAAACGCAGGCCGAAGTTCTTGTTCAAACAATTAGCCTGCTTAGGTCGATGAAAGAGTGTTGCAATCCTAGACACGAGAGACAAGGAAAATCTCGATTCCATCGCAGGGGCCTTAGTAGATGTGCTTAATGTGCTTCGTCCCCGGACTATCACTTTATCTACTGTGGCTCATCTCAAGGCATTATTTTCGGGATCTAGCTTCGCCAACATTTGTCTGACTCTTCGACGTTGAATCCGTAACCCAATAGATTTCAGGTAACCGGCTATTATGTTTCATGTAGACGCACTCCCATGGTTGTTTATGTAATCTTGAATGATCCGGTCGAGTCGTTCATCGGGTAAGTCGTTCAAAGCCCCTCATATCCTATAAACCATACTCTGCTACTCATCTGTTAACTGTCCACCTCGAAACTCCGAGTGAATTCCCAGTGAATTCTCCAAGTGAATTCCCAGTCCTCGCAGTTCTTCTAGCATCTCAACAGGAATTTTGAGAGATGGTCTTCCGGGATTTTTTCCTTTATCCCTATCTATCGTACCTGAATCCGCAGCCATAGTAGACGGAGTGATAGTCCGGCGACGAAGCACATTATTCACATCTACTAAGGCCCCAGCGATGGAATCGAGATTTTCCTTGTCCCTTGAGCTCGTGTCTGGGGTTGCAACACTCTTTCATCGACCTGAGCAGGCTAATTCTTTAATCAAGAACTTCGGCCTGCGTTTCTGCAGCTTCTGTGTCAAAGTTCTCAAATAATATATTGTCTCGGTTCTATCACAAGTTCTCCTAGAAAATTGGGAAACTCCACTTCTATGTCAAGTTTTTCTTCTCACTCTGCTGCCATCTTTTGTTTTATACCTTGCACAGTTTACTCTGTTCTATATGGCCGCGCTCGTCCCAAGAAGATTGAACATATATTTTCGGATTGCATATAAATTTAAGGCTTGCATTGAATCAATATTCGTGGTATTGCATTACATGTAAAATTTAAGGATTGGATTGAATCAATATTTGTGGTATTGCATTACATATAAAATTTAAGGATTGGATTGAATCAATATTTGCGATATTGCATTGCATATAAAATTTAAGGATTGGATTGCATTGAATGCCTTTTATGACTTTAAATTAAACCTTTATTTAAAGGATTGAACATATATATCTAAGATTAAATTTTGCTACAAACGGCTTGCCATAGCTGCCATCTTTTCTTTTATACCTTGCACATTTACTCTGGTTCTATATGGCCGCGCTCGTCCCAGGAAGATTGAACATATATTTTCGGATTGCATATAAATTTAAGGATTGCATTGAATCAATATTCGTGGTATTGCATTACATATAAAATTTAAGGATTGGATTGAATCAATATTTGTGGTATTGCATTACATATTAAATTTAAGGATTGGATTGAATCGATATTTGCGATATTGCATTGCATATAAAATTTAAGGATTGGATTGCATTGAATGCCTTTTATGACTTTAAATTAAACCTTTATTTAAAGGATTGAACATATATTTCTAAGATTAAATTTTGCTACAAACGGCTTGCCATACTGTAGTCCGCGATGTTTCATTGTGTACAAGATACAAGATGCAAAGATATATCATTCAAATCGCTTAACTGTGTTGTTTACAGTGACACTAATTTCAACACTGTCCAATGTACGAAACCGAGTTTAATAATTTTGAAATATGCAGGTATATTTAACATGCGTGCTTTGGCAGTCTGCGAATTGCCAATGTGTACAAAATTCTGTCGCTTATAAAACTCGATCCTTTCAAGATACAGGTTTCAAACATCTATAACTGAAATCGCTTAATTGTCTAGTTTTCAATGATACCACATTCAAGGTTGTGCCATATACGAAACCGTGTTAAATCTCTTTTTAAGGAGACAGCTATATTTAACATACGTGCTTTGCATCCAACTTGAATCCGATAACACGGGTTCAAAAATTTTTATCGGACGCTTGATTCAAGTTTTCCTTTCATGTTTCGTACTGTTGTAGAGCTCTATCTGCCTACTCTATCACCGAATCAGAATTAAGTCAGGGGCACCCAACGACCAATTTGTTGTAAAATGTATTATTATGCCACAGTTGATGAAAATAAATGTTATTTAGGCATTTTCAGGTGTTTTTCAGTGTTGCTGGGAAAACATTATCTGTTCCTTTTTCCCAGCAAGACACACAAGAAATTTCCCAGCCAGCTAGATAAAATTTGTTGGTTTCCCAGCCAGCTGATCAAATTTATTTCCCAGCCAGGAATTCCGCGCGCTTTCAAATCCCTCGATCCAAAACGACCGAACAAAAGCGACAAAACCGGGACAAAACAGGTTTTTTCCGCTAGCGCAATCACTCTGGCCAGCCGTCGTATGTTTGTGACTACTCTCTGGGAGAGGGAAGGAGTTCTTTTTTTTTTTTTTTTTTTTTTTTTTTGTCGTCAGTCTTCAGAGTTTCTACAGCCAGCTCGGGTTGAAATGCTAGAAAAAGTCAGTAATTCCCAGGCAAAACCTCTATCAATAACAAAATTTCCCAGCCAGCTCATCAAAACACCTGTATTTTTGCCAGCCAGCAAGATTCCTTGGGGAACAGATAATGTGAGGAACAGATTCGTTGGGTGCCCCTGTTAAGTCAACATGTTTTAATCCCGCAACTGAAACCGAGAATGCGTTTATTAAAGTCAGAGAGATCGTACTTATCGACTATAGTCTTCCATTTGCCATTCTGTACAAAATCCTGTCGGTTACATAACTCGTTCCTTCCAAGATACAGGTTTCAAAACATAAGTCATTGTAATCGGTTAACTCTGTAGTCAACAAGTCACGTTCGTCCACAAAATGTATATTTACGATTGTCTCTCAACATCCTCTGCCATTTTTGTTTGATGGTAAATCGCGAACGACGCGCATCATTGCGTGGGAATTCGCTCAACTGTCAACATTGGTAAAAATGAGGACACGTGATTGGCTATCAGTTAACCCTCGTGGGAATACCGGATCTCGCAGGACATCTAAAAATAACTTAAGAGGGATTACGATGGAAATAGGGCCAGTATGAGGGATTACTTCTCTTACCTTCATAATCTCTTGCTGTCAGCCAGTCTCACAACCCTTAAAGTGGTACTATGACGAAAATCCCATTATTCCTATCTCAGCCATTTTGAAACATAAACAAGTAGTCTGCTTGAGAAGAAAAATACTGTTTACGTTTTTCAAATATCTCTTTTCGTTCCAGAGATAATCGAGTTTTTAAAATTTGCAAATTAGCCAAGTGATGACGTCATACAATCAACCAAATTTTGTTCAGATATAATGAAAAGAGATATCTCAGCCAATTTGTATCAGAAATTTTTGATTTTTTGCAGTAAGATTCTACTAAATGTTCTCCACAATATGAGCTTCACAATTCTGTTACCATGGCATCATACTGGGTTCCAGACCTCCCTATATTAAAAGCTTTTCTGGCCACCTTTGGCGTTCCATTTTGATATTTGTTAACAGCACTATATATGCATGATCCAGCAAGCATATAAGTATGTTAGCTCGAGTTTGTGGCCTTGTTTAACATTTTTCAAGTTGAAAATCACTAACATATTGAAATCAAGTGGGTGGGGACTGGAAAAGAGTGAGTTACCATGGGAACAGAATTTTTTATAGCCATACGTGTGTTTCCTGTAGAACTATTAGACTACCAAGTTTCAATGGTCTGCGCTGTAAATTGGCCAAGGTAGCTCTATTTATATACTCAATATAATATTGGGTTGATTATATGACGTCATCAGTCATCTCATTTGCATATTTTACCCATTTTTCAATCTTAAATATCTCCGGAATTATTGAAGATATTTGCAAGCGGTAAATGGCGTTTTTGTTCTTTCATGGAATTCTATGTGATACACTAAAAAAATCGAGGGGTAAAAATTTGATCGTAGTACCACTTTAAAACCTGAACCGATGACACGTACAGAGTTTCCTTCAGCGCCCTGGCATTATCTAGCCGCTGACCTGCTGGGCCCACTGCCTTCTGGTGATTACATTTTTGTTGTAGTTGACTACTACAGTGGATTCTTTGAGATGGAATTTGCCAAGTCAATAACCGCGGAGAAGATTGTATCACTAATGTCCAATATGTTTGTCACTCATGGCCTTCCTTGTTCCTTGACAATGGACCGCAGTTTATCAGTGATCAAACATAGACAAAGCACACCCTTATGGCCACAGGCCAACGGAGAAATTGAAAGGCAGAAGAACCACACTATTCTGAAACGCTGAAGTATTGTTCAAGCAGAGGGTCGTGATTGCAGATCGCAAATGGATGATTTCTTGATATTGTATCCCAGTACACCCCATTCAACAACTGGAGTTAGTCCTACAGAATTGTTGTTTTGACGGAAGATTAGAAGACCGCGACAGTGAGAGAAAGGAGAAAGGGAAGATGTACGCGGAACGCAAAAGAAATGCATGCAAAAATGACAAAAGGTGACAAAGTGTTACTCAGGCAGGAGAGAGGCAATATATAAGTTGTCAACACCATTCAAACAAGTACAATTGTTCAGATAAATGGAAACATTGTTCTCGTTGAAGCTGATGGTGTTCAGTACCGACGAAATGTAACCCATGCCAAAAGGCATCTGAAGCGTGAGGATCTTAAATCCAAGACTGAATTATCAGGTGCCATTGGAGACAGAGATCTGGCAGGTAACCTGGAAAGTCAAGCGTTAAAATTACCCGCAGACATGAGCAACAGACCATCCGAGAATGTTAACCCATCAGTGTAAACAGGCAGATCTTACTTTGGCACAGAGTGACTCTATTCCTTCCTAACGTCCTTTTAGAGTTAGGAAAGTGCCATTTAGTTATCACGATTATGTTCTGGGATGCGTAAGGCGTAACCCAGAATAGAGCATTTATGGAACTCCTATTTAACTGGAATGTTTTTGTTATTTAACTGGTTTTTGTTTCCGAGTTGGTCCTGCATGATTATCTGTTTGACTGCAAAAGACGTTCGAAGACATTTTGATGCATTTAGGTGTTTAGATTTCGTTTTCTTACATTCTATTTGAATCAACGTGTATTTTAAAGAAGGGAGGAATGTAGAATACGTTGCGGATCTATACTGTAGGAAGACATGCGCAGTTATTTTCATTGCGGTTAGATCCAAAATAGGCTACAGCCGCCAACGGTCGGCGGGTCAAAATTCGTGACCACGTAGTTACAAATGCAAGCGCTACTGAGTTGTAATAGAAGTCTGATTCTTTGCGCTCTTCTTTTTATAGATCGGAGTCGTTCTTTTGACGTTTTCACAAGGAAAACACCGTTTCACAATCATGATGCCAAAGAAAGATCCTCATCCGTGCGAGACCTTATGGTGAATGCCACCCGATTCTGAATTCTTTTTCACCTTCGTTGTCGTATCAATAATAAAACTTGATGTTTTGACTGCCACTTCTGAAATAAAAACTGAGATCATGCCTGCTCACGTAAGTCAGTTTCTTGTCGGTAGTCGCAAAGAAGGAAATGATCGCAAAATGTCTTTTTCTCTGTAGTACAATGCTGTTATCAACACTTTCAAATGAATATGTTTTGGGAGTACCACCCATTAAGTAAGCATTATAATAACTGAAAAACGTTTTCATAAAAATCACCACCTGCTACTTCTCGTTGGTTGCAAATCTGACGATGAAGTGATTATTTGCTCTGACATTCATAATCAGCTTACTAAAAAGACACTGAGTTATCCCACCTCCCTTATTCGCCTCAGTACCCAAAGTTGGGTGGGTCGATTTGGTATCTCCAAGAGGAAATAAAGTGGGAAGAGAGGGCATCCGTCAAACATGCCCTTTTCCATAGGTAATATGTCTCGTTATTTTTAGAAAGTTTCATTCCGCTCGGATAAAGATACTTCACCCGTTACGTGGATATTTTGTGGAGGCTTGATATTGCTACTTGGTTGTTAATTGCACCGCCGCATAATTTTCTTCAAGCCGCATAGTCACGGAATTCGCTAAGTTTCTTCGACCACTCATGGATCAGAGTAGCCTTTTTGTCTCTTAACTTGGTGCTATCCTGGTGGAAAATATTTTGAGAATTACTTCCTTGAATTCGTCTATTAATTCTCCAGCTAACTCAGATAGTGCGGTTGGATCTTCCAGCAATGCTTTTTTAAACCCCGCTTGGACAGGGTAGAATTCGAGATTGTCAGAAGATTCTATCGTCTCCCTTACTTTTACGTCGAGATCTTTTCTCGTTTCTTCCAACCCTCCACATAAATCTTCATCTCTTCCTCTGAAAGACTAAACTTCTTCCGTGTGTTTGTCAGTTGATTTCTTTTGCGCCTTCTTCTTTGGTTTCGCACCGGTAGACAAGTTTGTTTCCATAATTGTCCGATTTTTTCGTCTCCTTCCCCTCATCTGCTGTTGTTTCGCTAGCACTCTTTAGCTCACTTTCCGTTTGTATTTCCTCTTCTTTGCTAGCACTGATTTCTTCTTCTTCGCTACAACTTTTCGTATTTACTGG
>NC_090872.1:38769092-38771592 GCF_036669935.1 Montipora foliosa
GAAAGACGAAAGAATATGAAAGCTACATGTATTTGATAGCTTTTGTTTTGACGATTATGAGGTTCAAAAGGATTCAGATGATATGGACTTGTTACTGGGCTTAAATAATCATTATGGTCAAAAGGATGCACTCTATGCACGAAGGGGGCGGTGCTTAAGGTTTGAAGATTTTCTGAGGATTCTTGGTACTTTGACTGTAATAGAAGGGGAGGAAGCTGTGAGTGGTGTAAAGTTTTTGCAATGGGAAATATTGATGATCAGTGTAAAATGTGTTCCAGAAGAAGTTAGAATGCAGAATGAAGTTGCAGCAAAAGACTGGTTTTCTCACCGAAATTCCTGTAGTGAGATCATTTTTAGACAAGTGAGATGGTGCATCGCCTGGCCATGGAAGGGTTCCCAGATTAAACAAAGAAGACAACTGATGATGAAAATGAAACATAAGATCTTTCACATAATTATTAAACTTGTTCGATATCTTTTTATACTGAAATTTTTGGACTTTTACATTGATTTCTCCTCTCAATTGTTATGTAGATATTAATTGTAGTTTTATATAGTGACTTGAACTGTACAGTGTTGATTAACAACCAAATTCATTTTTGAGCTACATTAGCATTAGATTGAGTAAAATCCTCTGTGCTCAAAGGTGCTTTTAGTGTCCTGACAAGTTCCAGTGCATTTTAAGAGAACTTAACGTGTTTTGTATCTGTGAGTATCCTTGAGGTACAGTTCATTGTACAGTGTTCGTCCTTATCAAATGATGTGGGTTTAACATTGTCTAACAATATGTAAGTTACTGCATTTTGCCATGTATTCTTAATTAGCTTATGAATTCAGAAGTCGTTTTCAGCTCATAGTATACTACTCTTCCCAGTACATGTAGATTGCCACACCCACAATTTTTTTTGCTGCCTTCGGACTAATGTTTTTGATGTCAGGAGTTTTTTTTTTTAATCAATCATGTACATTGTAGTATATTGAAATACACCACAGGAGGAGATTTTTTTCTGTGGTGTCATGATTTTTTCATATTACGTGATGTTCATTTACAACATGTTTATTTTCAAGAGGAAAGCTTACTACAGTTCTTGCCTGCCCTAAAACTGTTAGCAAAAATTGACTGCTGTTTATCAGCTGAAGATAAAATCATTTGATTGCTTAGTAAAATCAGTGAAGGTGTTGGTTATCTTGAGTTGTTGAACTATAATCATTTGGTTACTTAGTTTATTACATCCATTTAGAAATCACTGGTGATCCTAGCAATCTGATTGGCTCTCAGCAGTACGATTTATTCCCAGATTGCACTATTTTTTTGCTCTAAATCGCACCATTTCCCCAGCTAACGAGAATGGGCTAATAAAACAAAACAATCAATCATATTTCAAGGCTTGTTTAAGGTAACCAATCAAATTGCAGGAAAATGAAAGACAAAGAAACCATTGTGTGGCCAATTTTGCAACTTTCGTCTCCAACTGGATCAATTAAATATTGGCACTGACTAAAATCCTGTAATTCAGCGATTAAATAATATTATGAGTGATTTCTAAATGGATGTAATAAAGTGATAACTGAACTTTGTGTCGTGCAATTTTGGTCTGAAATCATACATGTATTTGTGATTTCAAATCGAACTCGCGCTGCGCGCTCATTTGATTTTGAAATCACACGTATGACTTCAGACCAAATTGCACTCCACTCAGTTCAATTACCATGATTATAAAATACATATTTCCAAACGGACGTAAAGATAGCAGAGTAACAATAACTCACAAAAAAGAAACGATCGTTTTTAATTTACAAAACATGTTTCGACATACTCATGTCATCTTCAGTTGCAAATGAGCTTTTCAACGGTTGTACATTTGAATTTATGTTAAGATATGTTGCAAAATTACATGTCAGAACTTGCGTACAATTTAAATATGAAGTGTGAAATGCGCAGAAAACAAAAATAGCGCAAATAGCAATAAAATAAAAGACAAAAGAACAACGTAATTAAAAAGAAAGAGACAAATCTAAATGCCTCAACTGCTGATTAAGGGTGGGATTTTCCCACTTAATGTGCAATGCCTCTTTGATCTTAATTTGGAATTTTGAGGCGGCAGAATCTAAGATCGTGAAACATTCTGTGTTACAAGAGTCATGACAGGCCCTAGATGACTGCAGGTGTCTGTAAACATGCGAAGACTTGTCCGACAAGAGATGCTCACGAGCACGCGTACGTAGGTGGCGAGTGGTCTCGCCAATGTAGCTGGCATTACAGCCAGCACACATATTATTTTTAAAATTCATAAACACAACATAATATGCCACTACAGTTGTTGACAGTTACTACACTGTATTTTCAGTTAATGAAGATATCAGTATCCTCAGTTGTAGCAGCTGCCTAAGAAGTGAAAAGAAATTATGTTATGGTTTGCTCAAACTCAAACAGTAGTACAGTGTTTCATACTGCATGAAGAAAATGATATAAATTTTAACTACAGGCAAGTCCTTTAAC
>NC_090872.1:38779092-38781592 GCF_036669935.1 Montipora foliosa
CGCCATATTGGTGCACCACAGATGTGCACCAACATGGCGTTTTCATACTGGGCTCTGTAAATTTCTGCGAAACATTTCGACGAATATCAGAAGTTTGGGGAAACGCACAGGCCTAAAACTTGGAGAAGTGTCTTCTTCATTTATCTGAACTACAACATCACGAATTCTTGACTTTTTCCACTGGATGGTTTTTGATTTATTTTTTTGTTGCGTGACAGTGAAAACGATCTATTACAGATTATGGCATTATGGTATGTATTAGGAACGTTGAAGTTTTGGAAAATGGACAGAAGCTAAAAAAATTCATTTGAACTTCGTATACAGCTGTACTTCATTTTCACATCTAGTCCTGTTAATATTGCTATAAGTATTAAAGTTGTTTTTGTGTGGTTGAGTTGAGAACAGTTAATTTCTGTACTTATGGTAGGTGCACAATAATTTATTTTGTGTCTATCACTGTTCTGACTGCATGTACATTGTATGCCGGAAGTGTAGGCAATAATTATTATAATGACAGCATAGATCTAGTGCTTAAATTTGTTATTTTGATAGTTGTGTGTTCTTGCAAGATGTAACCCATGGAAAATGTTAAATATGAGCTACTTGATGGTTGTTGAATTATTTTTGTGGCAAACTAGCTAGACTAAGTGTTTTGGATAATGGCGTATTATATACCGGGTATAAACTCGCTGCTTTCTCCAGCCTGAGGAACTGTTAGCTTTTGGGACAGGACACGACCGTTGTCCTGGTGACATATGTTAAGTTACCTCGTAACGCCTTGTGTGAAATGTGATCTAAAAGACAAATTCAAAGTACAGTTGATTTTCTTATCGTCTTGAGTTCACAGCACGGGTAGTCACAAGGAAAGTGTAATTGAAAATTTTGATATTTATGACGTCATAGAATGTATACTTACAAGGTTTGGCCTTCTGCCTTGCAGCACATTTTTGGTGCCCGTTATGCTTCCCTAAAATAAATTTAATGTTGATATTAGTAAATCTGTGAGCTTTCATGCCATAAGTTTTGATGGTCATGGTTTATATACTTGCAGGGAATCTCTTTAGAGTGAAAGGTGATAGATCTTTATTCTCTAGTGCTTGGTAAAGCTGACCTTACGTTATACAATATTACTCAAAAGTAAGTTGACAGTCTCAATTCGATGCTCAAAACTCGATTCTCACTTCTCAAAGTTCGAGTGACTTGAATTTTGAGTCTGGAGTATCAAGTAACCATTATCTAGGATTGAGAAAATAGGTGATTTCCAATATGTAGACTCGGAAAGGTTTTCAAGGAAACAATTAGTTTCTTGTAGAGAGAACAAATGGCTCTTGTACATTATGTACAATTTAGTATAGTGCGTCTACCATTAGCACATGATATTATTTTAAACCCAAAGATTCGACAGTAATAGTTTTGTGGAGATCTTAATTCTGTTTAGTTTTTCATTTGTATTGACAAAACACTGTTCTAAAAAGATGGTGAAAGACAAAATTTAAAAATGGATTTGGTGAAATCAAACTACACACTGCTGTTGTCTGTATGGTCCAATCGAGTGCATGTTTTCAGCCATGTACACAATTTTCATCCAGTTTCATTGAGTTTGTGCAAATAAAGGTAGAAACTATAAAATTTGTTTAATAAAACTTTTGTAGTCAGCAAAAGGAAACACTGGACATAGAACACATTGTAGCTGTGAAGCCTTTTAGTTTAGTATCATAGTTTGGAGAGCCCATCTTTCTATGATTTTTTAATGACCTCCCCTGGGGTCAAGATGACAATGGATATTTTCTGGAATTTTGTGCAGTGTGTGGTTCTAGGAAATGTCCATATTTTTGCCACAGAAGAGATTGGAAATTCCTGGGGCAGGGAGGGCACAAACGTTAAGAAAATGTATGAGGCATAATTGGAATTATCCCAGGGGTGGGGCACGGGTATTAGGAAACATGTCTTTAGTAGGGGAGGTATTGATCATATACAGAACTATATACAATAGTACTTACATGTAGAAGCAAATTTCCAAAATGTAAAACTGAAAAAAATCTGTATGATTTGATTTCGGTAGATTTATCAGAAACAATAGAATGATATCCTTTCGCTGACGTGGTGCTGTCGTCTGGCTGTCACAATCTAAAACAAGTTCAGTAATTAATTTTATGCTGCTGTTACTTGTGCTTTGTAAGTTGTGCCATTTAAAATTTTAAATATAGCGTAACAAAAAGGTCAATAAATAAATTAGTTGAAGTTTTTGTCCCTTTTTCTGATATTAGAAATGATACATGCTAGTATTTTACACCTTAATACATTAGGGATTGATAGACTGTTGTGGTTCTGAGTTCTAGATAAGTGTGATGTTACATTAGTTTTCTGAAGGTGGTACCGGTGATGGGTATTTTTGTGACCTGTGATTGGCTCTTTTTATTACTTGTGAAGTGTGAAATGGATATTTTTCCCCTCATGAATTGTGATTTCCATAGTATGTATGAACTGTGATTATTGAAAA
>NC_090872.1:38789092-38804092 GCF_036669935.1 Montipora foliosa
TTGATATCAAGAAATGGACAACGTGCAGGCCGATATCTAAATTTTAGTAATATTACAATATTTCATGTATGTTTCACTAAATTAGATTAAATTCCTTCTTTCCATATAATCCTATGACTGTAAGGGCTTTGGATGAGATAATCTTGCCTACTCTCCCTGAAAACCATGCCTCAGATCTTTGCTTTGATGTGTCACTACTAGTTGAGATGCAAGGCATATTTTCTTTGTGTAAGGATGACTATGTGGGAGAGCAGTCAAGACAAATGAATTTGATAACTCGTAAGGAACTCGGAATGCCTCAACATGAGCAGTATCAATTTCAGGTTCCCCTGAAGGCTTTGATGTGTATGAGCTGTTCACCTCCTGTGGCACTTTTCTTTTTTTCCCCCCAGTCTGGTCACGGGTTAGAACATGCTGCTCAAACTCAGTCTTATGAAGAGGTTTCTTCTTCATTACCTCTTTCTCAGGATCCTGTTGGGCTTTTAATGAGGGGATTCCCCACTGTTGCCTGATTTCTGTACGGTTGAGGGATTGGGGAAGTTTTTTGGCAGATGATATTTTTAATTCAACAAGTTTATAGCAGAGAGCCGCAATGTGCTTACAGAAACCACGCTTTCTACATCCACGGCACCTCAGCCACCTCTCAGTCTCTGCGCTTCCCAATTTCTCAACGTTTTTCTTTAGTTTGGCACCAGTAATTTCTGATTCATTAACCGTTACACCACCTTCACTGCGACCGGCCGCCATAATTTGTTTACATACTTCGCGGCCGACCTCTCCATCTACCCAGAAGGCAACGCGTGGCGCCATCTTTTTTAGTATTGAGGATTGGACAATTCAAGTCATAGACACCTGAGAAATTCAGGCAACTTCAAATGGATTCGCACTCATGACCTCTGCGCGATGTAGGTACAATTCTCTACCAAATGGGCTATAAAGCCACGGGAGCCCAACTAATTGACCTGTTCCCTGCATCGCAGAGGTCATGGGTGCGGTTTTAAATTAGTGTTTTCTCTTTTTAACCAGATTCTGATCGATTTATTTTATGATTCTTGTTCATTGAATGCTTTCGCTCTCATTTTTTTGCCATTGCGCTCTTTCAGTCTTTCAGGGTGGTTTAGCGGTTTTCAACTGCGCCTCCCACCTCTGTAACCCGGGTTGAACCCTGGCCTCGGGTCACATGTGGGCTGAGTTTCAGTTGATCTCAATCTGACTCCGAGGGTTTTTCTTCTCGTACTCTGGTTTTTCTCCCTCATCAAAATCGACTCTCAGTCTACTACATCGGGTTCCGGGTGCATACCCTCGATAGGGATAACCTCTGGTATCCTTCTCTTTCATTGAGTTACTTGAATAAAGTTGCTATTATTATTGTTCTTACGCTAAAACAATTTAATCGGCTGCGAAGCCATTGCAAGACTATTGCACTCAGTAAACTCAGATTCAATATTAAAGGTGTTTGAGACTGTTCAGTTTGTGTTTTATTTAAAAATACACTGCATGGACAGTATTGAAAATTTCTCTTTCATTACACGGTAAGAGCGTGCGTGTATTATACGAACGTCTCTAACCCATAAATAGATTCCATGTTGCCGTGCGTCTGTTCAGTAATAGATCACAGATGGCGTCAAAATGGGGTGCGAACGTTGTTCGTGTGTCTCGTTTTTGAAAAAGGTGGCACACGAGGCGATAGCCGAGTGTGTTTGTGATGTTCTTACCAGATTTTGACGTCTTCTTTGATCTATTACTGAACAGACGCACAGCAACAAGGAATCCATGATTTGTTTTGTATAATAAAGAATTTAAGTTTTTGATGATGACGTCAGCTATGCATCTGTCCTTTAATAGATCATAGGTGAGAACCAATCAAAATGCGTGCATTACTGATCTTATTAAATACTACTTTTAGTTGTTCAATGCAGACCTCATTCGGTGGGCCCTTTTTTACTATAAATGTCGAGCGGTAAAAGTGAAATGAAACTTCGTAGCATCGTGCATTAGCCTTGTAGCTGTTTTACCTTATATCGCAGCTTTCTCTCGCGAAATCAAACGAAGGTAATACTCTTGATACTTGCTAGTATGTAGAGATTATCTGTATTAGAACGTTTGGTAGAGATAGGTATCCAATGGCGATCCTACAAGGAACGCTACCTCTTAATTAAACTAGCAAAAGCTTGCGCGTTCACTAAGGTGTTCTAACTTCCTAAGCAATATGCACTGGCGAAAAAGCCAAGCTCTGGCTAACTACAGAAACTTCAACTCGCAGTAAGCCTAATTTAGTCCAACAAATTATGCTTTTTCTTATGCTAACAGTTTTCATTTGAATTAAACTCCTTTCCCTTATATCTTGGTATTTGTGTTTTTCGCCCAAAGCAAATGACATTCCCTGCTGGATATTTTTAGTCTGATTCAATTTTTTCAATCACTTCAAAAAATTACCTATGCCAAAAGGAGAACTAACGGGCACAGTTCAAGAAGCCCTTGCGCTTCTTTCTAATTAGAGAAAATCGCTTTCTCTTCCTATCGATTGTAATCAGTAACACGGAATCAAGCATTTACGAACGATTTATCGTAAAACAAAAATCTGTCATTCCCATTTTCTAAGTTAACACTTCTGAAAGTTAATTTTCTTGACTATAGATTGCCTTCATTACTTCAATTCTTCTGCTGGTTGATTCCGTTTCAATCACGTTTGACAGAATCACTGAGAAGACACAAAAAGTCTTGAATGGTCGCATATCAAGTTCCTTATAATAAATAATAACATTAACTTCAATGATACAAGAAACACTTTTTGAAGTATTTTGAGAAGGAACTCTCACTTGCATTTGAACACTTCCAAGCGCTCCTTGCATTTCTTACATTTCACATAGCAGCACCAATAAAATTTGCAATGGCAGCGATATTTTCTAACGAAGTCATGAGTGTTGTATCCGCGACCGCAGCACAGAAGCTCGCAGCTGTCCTCTCCATTTGATGTCTTGTTGCACACACGTTCCATAGTCCCTGGAATTCTCTTTTGGACATTTCGCTCACAGTAATTTGGTGAATAGTCCATGTAAGCCAATTCTCCGTGAGCAGGCTTCTTGTAGTTGTCCGACATAAGCGTTAGATAAGCATCTCGTTTTCCATAGGGCGAGGAAATTTTGTTAGGTTTCACCCAAACAGTTTTTTCGTAGAGGTCTTTTAAAAGAAGCCCTACTTTTCTAAATGAACTTGGAAGCGCCTGCCAGCATGTTCTTGTTGCACATGATTGGGAAGGGCCATGGCAGTGGCATTTAATTTCCAGAGCTTCTTTGAGTGCCTAGAAAGAGTAGTTTACAACTAAATTTGGCGAAATAATAGCTGATCACCTTTAAACTGCATCTTAAGGAACACAGTTGGCCGGATTTGTACGATACGGGCAAGCTACGATCCCGTAGAGTCGTTTCTGTCTCTGATTTAAATGTAACATCTTTAAAAGATGTTATAAAAGGTGTACTACCAGGTAGAACGGACTTAAATTCACTCGAGAATGCACTGAATTCACGTGAACACGTTAAGTAAATTTGAGAAAACGGATGAAATAAGGAATTATTTTTAGATTTATTTCCCTCGAAACCAGATCTTTCCAGCTAATCACAAGTCTTACATGAGAAATTATTACTCATGGGATTGGGAATGGTCACTCGTACAAAGCAAATATTATTGCTGCCGCAGTGAGTGAGGCTGAAGCGAACGAACATGGAAGCTCTCTAATCGGGAGAGGAACATATTTTTCTTCGAAAGGCAAGGGATTGTGGTCAAAAGGCGCAAGGAATTGTGGCTATGCGCGAATGCAGGAATTAAGATGCGCGGTATTATTTGACCCTGTTCTGTTTTTTAATTTCGCTTCTCGTATCCTCAAATTTCACTGTCACGCAACAAAAGTAAATTCGAAATCGTTCCATAAAAAAGGCCAAGAACTTGGAATGTTGTAGGAAACAAATCTTTCATTTCACTCACGAACGTTACCTTACCGCAAGCATAATTGAAGATCTCCCTTCCCCTCGGCAGCGTTTCTACCATTTAGGTAAACTAGTCTTAGAACTCGTCTAAAAATAGCTTGATATTAGAATATCAATTATGTTTGCATGGCAACTGAGTCTTGAAAAACAAACTATCAAACTCTGCTTCTAAGAACGTATGATAAACAAACTACGGAAACCAAGAGAAAATAAATTGGGAAGAGAGAGCATCCCCCATCATGACGCCCTTTTCCATAGGTAATGTGTCTCAAGTTACCTTTAGATCGACTTCCAATAGCAAGCCTCCACGTAATATCCACGCAAAGAGCGAGGTAACTTTTTCCTCGCGGAAGGAAACTTTCCAAAAAATAACTTGAGATATATTACCTATGGAAAAGGGCATCATGATGGGGGATGAACTCTCTTCCCACTTTATTTTCTCTTGCGGAAACACATTCTCCGAGAAATTAAGAGACAATAAAATCCTTGCCCTTTTTCATTAAGCAATCGATTAATCTCTTTTTTATAGTAGGGTTAGCCATGTGAAAACAAGTGAGCCTGTCTCTCATTCCCTCGAAAACAGCTATTGCTACGTATACCGTGGCGTACAAAGAAATTTCAACCGAAGGGATAACTTAGAAATGACTAGAAATTTGCCTTATACCACACTTCGCCTCTCAACGACTTGCATCAAGATTCTGCTAAACTGATAGTCGTTTGATTTAAAGTAAATGTAAGTGTAGATTTGTGTGGAGAGTGGTTTAGAGCATTCCAATATCGAATGAGAAAAATATACATTTGTATATGTAATAGCACTACACGCTGTCCAATTTGGAAATAATATAATTGGATGAGAAAAATTTTTTGGAGTCCAATTTGGCAGTCCAAGAAATTTTTTGAATCCATTTTTTCCAAATTGGACAAGCATGCAGTCCTGTTACCTATAAATTATATAGCTACTCAGTTGTAATTGGGCATTGCTAAGTCAAGCTATTATCCTTAAAGAAAGGCAAACTACTTTTTGTGAATTATTTTTATTTCCAAAAGATTACCTGAACTCCAGGGGAATTCTTCGGCTGTTCCACCTAAGCCTGGTTTTCACTAGCGACGCATGCAAAAGCATAAGCAGCTTATGTTAGTGAAAACGAACGTCGAAATAAGCATTAAAAGCAACCACGGCAACCGCCATTTTGTTCAAATGTTCATACCCAGGGAATCTGGAACGAGTGCTTTAATTGGCCAGACGCGATAAATTTCCTTGTGCTTATGTTCGCAAGCGAACGCAAGCATAAGAAAAGGAAAAATTTTTGATCGTTGTGGTTTTGATTATGCTCGAGGTCAACCCCGTTTTACTGTCAAATAAGTGTTCTTATTCCTGCGCTTGTGCTTGCGTTGCTAGTGAAAACCAAGCTTTAAAGCACGAGACATTTTTTCGCTTTCCGTAACCCTGCGCTTTCTTAATTCAAGTTGTTGCCTTGAATTTGCAAATCCACGATCTCACAAAATACCGTAGTTTCTGTCAGTTTTTTTAAATGACGGTCCAACGAGCACTGAATGACAGCCAAACTTTCTTGTTCGTATTCGTGACCGTCCTTTTCTATACTTTCCGCGAAAAAACGGTAAAGAACTGCATCTAGCTCATGACAAGGGATATCCGCTTCCAACTTTCTCGCTTCCTTACGCTGCACCTTCCACTCTAAAAACATTCAGCCAAGTTTTTGTACTCTTGGAGGTGTTTTAGCTTTGTTTTTTGCCTCTCAGGTTGGCAAGCTCTTCTTCTGACAAGGTAGGAAAAACTCCGCCATTGTCAACTACTACAAACAAAGACAACAGCGCTGACGCTATACTTTGTGCTGATTGGCTGTCCTATATTTTCTAAATTGAACCGTTTTCCTTGTTTTTTAAAGGAAAACCTTATCTAAAACTGTCCAAATTAATCCTTAATTGGACAGTTTAAAGGATTAAAGAATAATAGCTATGCTACTTATCAACTCGCTGCATTGGATACTTAAAGTGTCATCGATGTCCAGTTGAAAATACTGCGTTAGCGTTTGGGGTCTCCTCATAAGTTCGATAACATGAAATTTCGGAAAGTCGTTTTTTTTTTTGGCAGAAATGTAAACATTAAGAATTAGAATATCGATTTGAAAGAGATTGAAATCCATCCAATATTCGAAATTTGCAGGGTCGCGGCAACAGTACGTATCGGGACATGAAAACTTTACTTGGCGTTTTCTGGGCTTTAGAATATTGCCCAAGCCTACCTTTTTACGGAACTACAACTCAAATAGTTTCTGTCCGATTCGGCTCAAATTTTATTTTAACACAGGTTGATGTAGAAAATTGGGTTCAGCGTTTTTCAATTGTCTGGCGTGTTTTGATTTTATACCACCATGCTTTGTCTAAATTCCCCGGCCAAAAACACCGTTTTCAACTGTGATGGAAGATAACAAATGCAGAGCGCAATATATCAAAAACCTCTGACACCGTTTGCTTAAATATTTATCTCAACATCGATTGCTTCAAAAAGATTCAGAAAAAATTTAAATCCCTTGTAGCTTGAAGCTATGGAAGTGGACTACCTGTGTTTAGTTTGAGAAGCTAACAAAAAAAAAAAAAACGTTCAAACTAAGTAATACTTTTTGTATTCAAAACCACATTCAAGAAGCATTCATATGATAGTTTTAAAAATCTTCAAAATCAGACAACTCAAAGCATGTGCAGTTGGTAGACATAGCGTCATTAGTTACACCCCGGCATTTGTTTCCGAAAGAGGTGTGGTATAAGAACTTCAAAAGATGATGCAAGACGATAAAACGATGTTTCATGAAGCATATATTTGGATGTCTTTATTGTATGATATGCTGCATGCAACACGCAAACAGAACCTGATGAAGGAACCCAGGTCTCTAAGAAGCTACTTCGGTTTAAGTTTAAGACTTTTATTACCTATACTATTGACTTCTATTACCTATTACCTATCTGTCTTACATAAATCGTATCACCATAGCTTTACGTCAAATCAGAATACATGCTTCTTGTATCTCAGCAACGTTATATAGTAAAGGTCAATCCACTTGTCGTAGTTGAAGTGAGCTCGGTGCTCAAATGTTTCCCTTACAAAGATACCTCTTAGCGAGAAATTCGACGTTTACACTATCGTGTTTGACGATTTTTGTTACGATCAGTTTTCCTATTGAGTACGTTTTTTTTCTTACTTAACTCTTGCCCTATTCATGCGAGTTCCATTACTCGCGAAGCTTTCATTCACCTAAGGGAAGCACTTAGTGTGTCCTATTCCTTTACTTGCAAGTATGCTTTACAACATTTTGAACACACGTCTTGCATCTGACCTCACAGCACCAATGAAATTTGCATTTGCATCGTGACACCTGCGTGAAGTTGTGCGTGTTGTATCCGCGCCCGCAGCACAAATAGCTACAACGGTCCTGGCCAAGCCCCGTTAAGTTACAGATCCGATCTTTTGTTCCGATAGTGCCCAATGTCTCATTGCTCATACAGTATACGTAGTCATTAAGTTCTCTTATATACACCAGACTCGGGGAAAGCGGCTTTTTGTCTTTGTCTGATGATAGAACAAGATATTCAGCAATTAAGCCGCCGTTGGTATTTGTCATCACGACCTCAACGCGAATAGCATGGTTGTAGAGCTCCTTTACGCGCTTTCCGATCTCCCTAAGCGAAGGCAAAGTCCTCCAGCAGGTGCGAGTGGAACAGGCTCCTGAAATCCCATGGCATTTGCATTGTAAAACCAACTTTTCTTTAACCACCTAAAGTGAGCGAGAAAAATGGCCAAGTTTAAGGCGAAATTTCAAAGCTCCGTTTGCAGATGACTCTTCAAAGCACTCACTTCACCATTAGTCCTTTTTTCCGTTCTTTTTATTTTCTTTTTATCACAAATTAAGGCGTTATTTCAATTGGCCTACATTATTTATCATCTTGTATATTGTTTTCATCTATCTGCTGGACAGACAGTCCTGCCGCCGATGATAATTGAAGTTTTGATCGTTGAGACGTACTTATACCACACCTTCCCCCGTAAGTAGGAGTTGTGTATTTCTTATTACTTATTTCAAATTGTGAGCATTTAACAAATGTTGAAATGTCGATGACAGTTGAATGCTACCAAGGCTGGAATTGCATTGAAAAGCGGAAGGATGGCAATAGTCTAATTTAAGAATAACGACAAAAATGCGTCATTTCGAGTGAAGTGCATTTATATTATTTCTTAAATATGCAATTATTAAGTCACTTAAATCCAGTGTTAACTTGAAACTGAGCAATTTCTCAGAAGCTATTGGAGCATTTCATCTTAATATTAATAAATTGGTTATATTTGCTTTTTTGTTAGATGTTAAATAACTTTTCTTAGTTTCAGCTAAGTTTGATACGAGTTGTGCCACACGAATACTCATAGTGTCGTGGGAAGATATTGGCAACGGGTTAAGGACAGTGGAAGCCTATTGGACGAAACGATTCCCAGAATGCAAGGGTAGATTTCTTAAGCCGTCACCTTAGCTTTTTACCACTGAAGACGCAAGTGTTCAGTGCTTCAGACAGACATGCCATTATCTATTTAAAAACATCTACGCTCACAGTATGGACCCTTCCTGTAACTATCACTGAAAGAGGTCTCAGACCAAAAAAAGGTACGCCAGCCGATGCAATTACAGATATCACTTTGAACTGCGGCTTGGCTTAGGTGATGTTTTTTTTTCTATCGTCGTTTAACCGCCTAAGAACGCTCAAGAATAAACACTCTTTCATCGCCCCGACATTTACGAAACGCATTTGTATTTTCTTCTGCATGAGAAAGAATTGTTTTCAAATTGTTTAATAAGTCACCCTTAAGATAACAACTTTATCTCCAAAACTAATATCTGCGACAGTATTTAAAGTGCCCCAGAAGTAAATTATGTTTGAAAAGTCTGTTGTTAAGTTACCAGCTGTTCAAATATCCACAGTTAATATCAAACTCCACAGGAGGGCTTAGCCAAGCAAGGTTTTAATTACCACCAAACTCGCCTTTCAATCCAAGTTTTTTGACCAAAGTATGAAATTTTTATCAATCTAACAATGGATCAAATTGCTCCCCCTCAGTGAATAAAGAATTTTGCGAGAATAGCACATTCAATTTAATTATCTGCACACCTGAGTTGGCTTTAAATAGTTTCAATATTTTGAAACATCATCGAACATTTCGAACATTTCAAGGAAACGCATAGTTAGCCATGAAATGCAGTCATTGAAAAAACTGGCAACTGGCAAGGAAACGGTGTATTGACTAGTGCTACTTCTATTCCAAATTGAACAACAGCTTTGAATAAAAAAGATCTCCAACACAAATTATCCGAATGAGAAGAAAAATGAAACGGATATCGTCTGCAGAATGAAGTAAAGAAGCAATGATCTTAAAAATAAAAGTCTGCTTTTACAGCAAACAATATTTCACCGTGTCACAAAATAAAGCGATTCATTAATGTTCTTTAGGAGCCACCAAGAAGGAACCTTCACAAATGTACAAATATCAGCTGTGGGAGCTTGGGAGGGACAGAAAACAAAAAAGAAAGAGTGGTCTTGAGCAAGGCGGAGGTATGGTATAAGGCGTTTCATGAAAAAAAAAAAAAAAACAAAACCCAAAAAAAAAAAAAACAAAACAAAACAAAAAAAAGGAATAAAATTTGAGCGACAGAGGTGTGATCTTCAAATTTAATTAGTCTTTTGACTTTAGGCATTTCTGCCTCGGTCATTTTAATCTCAACAAACCCTTTGTGTCCCATTGTTCACCTTTCATTCTTGTTCCTACAATTGCTAATAAACATAGACCATTCTGATCCAGCCCGCTGAGCTGGCAGCTTATGAAATGATAAACACGAAAGAAAAAAGAAAAAGAAACGTTTTGACATGAAATGGAAGGATGTTTGGTATATAGGATAATTGTAATTTTAAAGTGAGACTAAAATTCGTCAATTTTTAAAACGAAACTTAAAATATTATTTTTAACAGGTAGTGCATTAATTTGAGCAAGCTCCTCTAGTTTTGGAATGAATATATTTATCCCAAATTGGTACCTTCAAGGAAATAAATTTCTGTCTAAAACGCTTACTATATTCAAGTAATACACAGTTGGATTGTTTTCATTTCCCATCGTGGCATTCTGTGGTTTAAATAGCGATCTGTTTCAATAGTGTTAGATCATTTTTTATGATACAATTTCTTTAGCTCTTGTATCAGTTCCAAATGAATTATGAATCAAATTTTAAAATAACTCTTCTCTTGCTAATAAGAATAGAGAGACAGATAAGATTGAAAAGTTGTGTTGAAATCTATTTATAGAAGCCACAATGTTTGCTTACGTTTTCGTGAGAGTAATCTCCTTTCCATATTTTAACTCGACGAGTCGAAACACGGGGAAAGTATTGAAGTGCAACGAAGAAACTCTGTGATTGTTTAGCAATCATTACCATTAAATAATTAGAAAAGCAATTATGTCATGCCTTACCTGCCTGCCTGCTCTGTTGTTATGCTTGTTCATCAGGTATATGCCATCCTGCCTGTATCGACGACCGTTCACGAAACGACTGGAGAGGTTTAATCCATAGCTGATATCGACAGAACACCCTCCCCACAGCCAACCTTTCTTGCTCGCCTTTCCCGTCCACAGTTTCCTGTCGCAATTACACTCACTAAGGTTTCCCATACTGCAAGCTCTGGTAATAGTGTATACAACTCCCGCGGAAGTTATAGCCTGTGTAAACGCCGCTTCCTTGGTTCCGGCTGCAATGAACAGGTCACACAAACTGAAATTGATATGTTTTGTAGTAAACCATAGTAAACTTTTATCGCTTGTAAATTCATTTGTTAAATAGGTTCTGATATTCAAGAAGGACCAATTTTCTATTTTGCTAAAAGTGGTTTCTGAATAAAGGAGACCCCTGAACACTGTCTATTTATTATAAGAATCAATAGCCCGAAAAAGCCGGGAATTGCGATTCATTATTCAACATAGTTGAAAGGAAACTTGTTGATATTACAGAAAACGTAATCAAATCTAGAGAAAAAAAACAACAAGCAATTGAACGAACTAAGAATAGCGTTTTGTTTTCTCATTAAGGCATAATTTTTCTTATTTAAAAAATGTCTGTACAGCAAATTTAATTGATATATCTGCAACAGGAACTACAACGTTAGGCCAGCAATACTTTGCATTGCACTTCCAAGATTATGGGCCATTCACTTAAAATGAGAAGAAGGATTGAACGTTTTCAGTTCTTTAAATATCTTGAAACTGGGGAAAAGAGTCTTTTCTCGGTGATTTCTGGTTAAGAAAAAGACTAATAAAATATGCTGGCCGATACTAGCAAACAACAAAACTACCCTGCAATATCTAAACTTATTAAAATATTACGCCTCCAAGGTTAATGAGTAGGTTTTAGGTTGACGAAACTAGTTCTTAAAGAGAATTCGTTCCTCAGCATGCAACATGTTGCAACTATTTGCCTTCGTCATAAGACGTACATACAATCTATGTTAGGACCTGGTTGAGAAACATTGCTCTGAGGTAAATTCAGGTGATAAGGCTGAGCTGTTTTTCTATAGAAAAAGGGTAGCTTACAGCTTATATCAATCGAAGGGAAATGCGGGATCGATCTCTTGAGGCACTCCCGTTGCTCCTGTGTGTGTGACTGACACTGATGCCTGGAACAAACTCATGGCGCTTACATGTCATCATTTTAAGAATTTGGGAATTTCGAATATTGGCCCATCCATATCTCGAAAACTAATCAAATTACGCCTAAATCGTCAGTGACACGTTTCGTCTCAAGTGCCAGTATCTAGTACTAATTTAAAACTCTTCAAAAGTCCTTAACATAAGTGGGATCATTTACCTTAATTGAAAGGAAACAAACAGATAAACACTTCTCAACACTTCGGCACGGTCACCTACCAAATTCGGTGGCAGAAAAATACCTCCTATAGTGCATAAGGCAGCCTGAAAGCACCTCAATCTCACTTACGTATAGCTCTGTCATCAAAGGCTGATATCTGTCCAAGAAGACTGCAGTTCCATCTGTTTTTACGAAACTGAAATTTGCATTCATCTGCGCCTTTTTGGTAACCTTCTCTTATGCAATTGATAAGTCTGGGGTGTTCTTCGCACATATTTTTCTGTTTAAGAGACAGTCCAGGTATGCGGCTACAAATCATGCTTGGTCTAATTTCGGTGGCGACTGACGAAACAACACTGTCAGAATGTTAAGAGATAAAAGTCTGATTAAATTACTGTCTCAACAGAGCATAGGAACGAGAAAAATAAGTTGCACTCACAATAACTTATTCGCCTCCATCAGGTGATTTGCAAAAACAGTTGCAAGTATGATGCCCATTATTTCTATAGCCTGATGGATTTCCATTTTTGTAAACACAGCCTCGCTTCTTTATCGAAAGGGAGACACAGATCCGTGAAGTTATAAATCCTGGTTTATTGCTAAGTCCTTCACGGTGATTGGTCCAAATAAAAATTTAAATTTTTTTTAATAAAGTTTTGTAACATGCCGAACAATTGTATATATATTAGGTTTTTAATATTTCAATGTTTCTTCATCTGGCAGGAAAAGCGGCATTTCGAAACTTATTAAACGTCTCTTGTCTAAAGAATTCAGTTTTTTGAGCCAGCCTTTGCAAAGTTTGTTTCTTAAACCAAGCAGAGGGCTCACAAAATGGAGAGTGCTCGTGGGATGTTTGTTCTCATTAAAAATCAGCGATAAGATAGTGATGATTTAACAGAAGATTATTGAGGCGACCAAAATTTTATTAAACCATTTTTCAGACAAAATAATAACGTATGGGAGCTTTTCAGGGGTATCTAAAAAACAAACATCTATGTCATTGTTGTTAAATTCCGGTAAATCTCTTCTCTTTGATGTGCCGGTAGCTATGTCTTAGTGAACAAACCTTTTTGGCTTTGAACTTAAGCGACAGGACTTACGGGGCAGACTTCGAAAACTCCGGACCTATGCTTGTCTCGGATGCGTTTTCCGATGTTCCAATGATACAATGTGGAAAGGAAATGCAATATCTTTGATGATTCTTTCTGGACCCATACTGATGAAAAAATCTGGTCACATTATTAAGCTTCAAAGGGCTGGCTTTGGAAAATCATGGCATTAGATGTTTGCAAACATATACTAAAGTCTGTTGACGCTTAAACCGTTTGTTTGGTAATATGTCTGGTTTTTATTTAAGACATCCAGCTGCATTAAGTATCCCTTATTTGTTCCATAGGATGGCGCGAGTAGCAGAATCATAGTGAACCAGTTTGGTGATCCCAGACCGGTTGTGTCAAGAGATGTACATTACGTCAGAGATGAGAATGCTCTATTGTTCGGGGCATTTTCGTGCACGTAATTGTGAACCTTGTAGTTACTACTCTGAGGCACGGTTTTGAGAAACGGGAAAAAGAGAGACAGAGAAACATTCTGTACTGAGAAGGGGACTGAATTCAGATACATATTGTCAATTTGAATCAGTAAAGCTTTGAAGACGACACGTGCGTGAACTTAAAAAATGCAATTGCAGTTTAACCGGCAATGCTCATTTCTCTCTGTCTTTAAAAATCTTGCAAAGTTTTATGTCTTAGATATTTCATTTTCAATTTGTGGCAAATTTCTTGTCTTTTTTTTTCGCCTGTAAAATTTTTGTCCTAACTACGATTGAAACAACTTATTGGCGGTAACATTCAGAAATATCCCTGAGTAATATCTTCCAAAGGCAAGACTGTTGCGTTTTGGTTAATTTTTGTTAACCAGCATTTTTCGGTTTAAAAAAGCTGCTTTAGGTTTTTTATGATTGCTTTACTTTGACTCTGTTATTAACTGAAAGACTATGTTATATAAGTGATGCAGAGCGAGAGCCGCGTTTCTTCGAATTAAAAAAAAAACACCAGCATATTTTGAACGGAAGATCATTGCAATCGATCAAACTTACAATTATCCTGAGAGACATTTAGGCTTGAAATGGTACTTGAAACCATAGCACTGGGAATCAGGTGTACGCTTCACGCGGTATTAGGGACCTTTAGATTCTAGGACGAGGACGAGAACGAGTACGAGTTTTGATAACCCGTATGATTAATCTTACTCTTTGTTAGCAGTATAGGTTGCTCAGTTATATTAATTATTCTTGTTGCTGTTAACTGAGCCTTTTTTTGCTGATCGAAAAATACCGAGACTGCTACCGTGTTGTTGACTTGTTTTGACACGACGATTTTTTTGTAAAACCTCCTACTAAATTGACGACGGTATAACGATTTCCCGCCAAAATAACGCTGGTTTGTGTGCGCTCGATATTGTTCTATGAGAAAATCTCGTACTAGTAGTCGTTCTCATTCGTCCTAGAATCTATTAAAAGCTCTCTATTGTATCTCCTCGTTCGGAAGTTTAGTAGGTTTTAGTCACTTGCTTGCGACTGCTTCTAAACTGCGATGATATTTCGCTAAAAGACTAATTTTTAATTCATAGTTCCAAGCTATGACTTTGATGTATTCTCAGTCATCACGATTTAATATCACTTCGACACCTGTATATAAAGTATGATGCCGGAATGACTGTCAAAATCTCATTTCCTTTCTTAATCTGACAGGAGTACACAAACCATTGAGTTTATTTGTATTTGGCAATACTGTTATCTTTGTCTCTCATCGATAGTAACAAAGGCATCCAGTTCTAAATTAACGAAAGCATACAAAAAAACTTAGTAGAATAAAAGACAACCTTCATGAAGATTTACACTAAAATAATACAAGGTCCCTTTTGTAAGATTAAATACGGCCTTTGCGGTTAGCGGATGTTGGTGCAATTAAGTTACCCCAAAGCGTTTTTTTCACACCGACAGAAACAAAAAGTCTGACGAAACAATGGGAACAAGAAAGAACCCGGTTTTGTTAGAGAAAATTTAGTTTTTGTTTTGCTTAGGCCGGGCAACCACACACAGAAGA
>NC_090872.1:38809092-38819092 GCF_036669935.1 Montipora foliosa
TCCTACCGCGCGCGATTGTAAACAAATATGGCGGGGATATCAAACTACACTTCTCGTTGTATGGTTTTTTAGCTTTTTTAGCTTTTCTCACTTTCTCGCTTTCAGCGTCACTGTCGTCCGAATATTCGTCCAAATTATTGTTTTGTTGTTCCTCACAGGACGATGGCAAACTTGCGGTAGCCATATTGCATTGAGCCCGCCTTGGTTACCCCCGCTGACCGAAAAACTATCATGCACTATCATCCGCTCGGTCAAACGGAAAAAACTATCATGAACTATCATGTCGAATTTGAACATGTCCAAACTGCATGATAGTTGATGATAGTTGATGATAGTGAATGATAGTTCGTGTTCAAGCGTGCGTGATGGTTGAAACTATCATCAACTATCATCAACTATCATCAACTATCATGACCGTTTGAACGGGCCTTTAAGGCTTAGTTTCAACTATCGTTTGTGGCGGCCCAGCAACTCTTCACGTATGTCATCCTGCATTACAGCCACTAAAATTGTGGCAATAGCTGCTCTTCTCGGCTGATACACAGCCATTTTCGTCACGAAATTCAAATCCCCGCCATATTTGTATACAATCGCGCGCGGTAGGAGACTAGGTATCAGTTAGCTACGCCAGCACATTGCGCGATTTCGTCAACTATCATGAACTATCATGGACCGTTTGATCGCAAACATGATAGTCAATGATAGTGAATGATAGTTGAAACTATCATCAACTATCATCAACTATCATGACCGTTTGAACGGGGCTTTACTGGTATGTTTTCTGGTTATACAGGAAACTTTGACAACATTGTGCAACTTCCCTCTTTGCAAATAACATATCCCTTTTTTTGTTTACGTATATAATAAAATTATGCACTAAGTAAACAATAGCCCACAAGGTAAGATACAAGTATCAAATTCAAATATAGAGAAAAATGTTCTACATTTGACATCTTAATGGTCTAATCAGTTTAAATCATTTGCAAGACACTGAACAAGACAGAGAGCAGTTGAACATCAGACACCAGTGATCAGTGGTGCTAAGAGTTTGTTTCACTTGCAGAACTTCCATCACAAGAAGCAGCAATTTCTATTTAGCTAAATAGTGTTGGAATAAAAACTTGTAAATCTGAGCCTATAGGAATACAGCTATTGTGTGGAGTGTTGTGCTACCATTGTCATAATCCAACATGATAAACTCACTGCTCTTTGATACTGTACAGACAATTAATTAGTTAATTAATTAATTAATTAATTAACCAATCACGATGGAACATGACTATAGATCAGTCTTAGTCCAGACCATGTCACTTGTTTCTTATTTTTTTTTTAATACAGTGAGAAATCAGTTTAATGTGACAGCAAAATATTAAAAAAAAAAAGGTATTGCAAATATAGTCCTTCACAGCCTTTCCATTTTCTGGGCCATGATAAGGAGCAATGTCTGGCTGGTCTTCATTCTGAAGAAGGCCATCAATTGGCTCATTATGAAGCAATGCAATGTTGTGTAGCACTGCACAAGCACCAATCAATTGGCAGGTCTTTTCAGGGTTCATTCGTTCTTCAGAGTGAAGCAGGTGAAAACGGCCCTTCCACCAGCCAAAGGCTTGTTCGATGGCCACTCTTGTACCCGTGTAGGCTTTGTTGTAGGTCTCCTGTTTTGCAGTTGTTGGATTAAGATAGGGGGTCATGAGATATGGTTTACATGGATACCCACTATCTCCCAGTAGCAAACCATCCTCTATTGAGTGGGGCTGACTCTCCAACTTCTGGCCAATGTGTGAGTTGTTGAATACAAAACTGTCATGCGTGCTCCCAGGCCATCTTGCAACAATGTTTGTAAACATGCCTAAAAATTCCGATAAGTTGTGCTTAGATTTTGTATGCATAATCATTACGAAGTAATTTTACATAAGAATTTAGAAGAGCAGTTTCTGATGTATGGGGATGTCCTCTTTAAATAAAAAAATATTTCTGCTATGGAGTCTTAAAGATGCTCATGCAACTCCAAACAAGAACAAAATGAAACAAAATTGTTTCTAGAAGTGATTGTTTACGTATAGTTATACAACTTTCCAGTCTTTGAAATTATGTGCTCCACCCTCCCAGATCAAAAAATTGCTGGCTTTTGATACCAAGTAATTGTAGCATAAAATAATCATTGATAGCACATTGTGTTCTCTACCTTTATGGTTGCACACTGCTTGCACATTGATCGAGTGAAATCCTTTTCTGTTCACGAAGTCGTTTTCGTTCGCTCTGGGTGCCTGGATCCTCACATATGTCCCGTCGACGCAACCAATTACACCAGGGAACCCTCCTTTGTCATAAAAGCCTCGCTTCACTTCTTGTAGTTCGGCGGGAGAAGGCCATAAAATGAATTCGTTCTGTTTCTGCGCTAGAGCAAGCGACACATCTTTTACCACTCTTGAGACTGAGGATTTTGGCAGCCCAAAGGTGTCACCGATGATTTGTAGGAAGCTCCCGCTCGAAAAAAACGCAACGCTACGAGAATTTGCAGTGTCGGCGACAACGCATGGTTTCTCTTCGTCTCTCGTTGCAGATCTTTTTCAAGGATTTCCGTTAAAAATTCTATGGATTCTCTGCCAAATCTGTATCTGCTGCGAAGTTCTTCATCTGAAAATTCGTCAAGATAAATTTCGTGCTGACGAAACTTTCTTACACGTACTTGTGGACGAATTATCGGGAACAGTAAGTCCGCCATTTTGTTTGTTTTGACAAAGTTTGTTCAACTTTATTCCCCGATCAGTGAGTTAATCGACCTATCTAGGTGTGTTAATATTACCCCTCAGTTTATCCCTTGGATAGCACTAATCGTGCTTTCAGGAACAGAAACTAATCGACGGATAAATTTTATTCCTCGATTATCAGGATTTAACCCTCGATTAGCGTTAATCGGCTTTTCAGGAACCGGGGCCAGATTTGAACGTCGCGTTGCGGTTAGCGAATGGTTAGTGAATCGTGTTTATCGTTTTGTGAATCTTATAAAACAGCGAAACTGTAGTGTAATCATAGCTCTACCTTGCTTTAGGTGCAAATGCAAACAATGCAGTGACGAAACCTTGGCAGACGCACTAGAATTCCGTTGTTGCCGCGAGGTCACAAATACCAGAAGACAGTTGGTTTTCGATGATTCCATCGAAACAATAAGCTGTATCACGCAACACGAGAATTACAGCGCTTTGACAAACAGGACCGTGCTCTTACAAGTTGCTCCTTTACTTCGCTATCAGAATGGGACGGCATACCGGTGAGGAACTGGAGTGCATGAAAATGAGTAAGTAACGTTTTGTAGGCGAGGTGAATTATGGACACAGATATTACGATCGCTGCTTACTTTTTTTTGTTATTATACAGATTTGTGAGAGCTGTTGCATACCGATGGGTTGTAAGATGGTTGTGCGGTTACATGGGCTGGGAAAACAGAAGACCACTTCCCGCATGTATATATCATAATATAAGGTGCAAGTTCCTAACCAACAACACAAGAGGGTATACCGCTGCACAAGCAAGAGATTAGCATTGTTGCACTCAAGTACTTTAAGGCCTGAGTCAAAGACTTTTACTGGTAAAAATAATTTACTAATTATATGTCTGAAGATAAGTGACAATGGAACCAAACTTAGCACAGAGTGAGGTTTAAACAGGCCACGTGGCTTTTAGCGAAAAATAGACATTCTTCTTTACATTCCTGACCCAGGCCTTAAACTGCTAGGGCACTTCAGTGATTTTTTCAAAATGTAAACTGTATAAGCATTGTTTTGTATGAGTCACTCCTTGTTCACTCGAGAGTTGAATGGAAAAGTGCATTAATTTTGTTTCAGCCCAATATTTATTGGGACATTCTCCTGACTTGTGCGTGGTCATCTCTTGTTTGTGTCGAATGATATTACATTGAAGGAGGTCATACTTTCTTTGAATAAACGATTATAGAAGAACTTATTTATGTGGCACATTTTACACCTATGTAAATGGTGGAGGGTGGGGGGGGGGGGGGGGGGGTTAAAGTCCAAAATGTCTGTTGTTGATTAGGGGGTTGTATAATCCCTGGTAATCCCTAGCTTCTGTCTAGCCAGTAAAGCATTGAGTTGTAAGGGCATATTTCAAGAGGTAGTAGTGGGTATACCATTTGTATATTAAGAATTTTGCTTTACTGAAATTCTGAAATGTTTAGAACCACAGCTTCCATATCCACCTCTTTATTCCAACCAGAACATACTTGTAGAACTAAAAATCATTATAAACATGTACTCTTTACTCCTAGGCCAGTAAGTAACCATTTTGTCATATGGAAAGATTTAAGACCGAGAAAAATTATGTGATTCTCAAGAAAAATATAATAATTAGATAACTTGAATTTTGCCCAATAATAAAAGAGAATGTTTAATTAAAACGAAGACCATGATTGGCAATAATATGGTAATTCCATCACCCAATGGTCAGAGATTTATTTTGTTTTCTTCACACATAAAGTAGTTATCAAACATGTACAGTTGATGTGTACATGCAATGGTATAATGGTACACCATGTAGAATACTGACATTTCATTCAATGAAATACATCAAAAGGTGAATGACCTCATTTTGAGAGATAAAGTGGAATAAAGTACATCAGTAAGACTCTTCTTTGAACTGACAAAGTTTTTTTTATGGCTTCTAATTTTAGCGTGATTCCTATTCGCTGGTTATTGACAGTTGACTCTGAAATGGCTTTTTCCCTTTTCCATTCGCTCGCTGAGGGTGTGCTTGTTTTCTTTTAAAACTCACGCGTTGCAAGAAAAATTAATTGCCAAACTGGTGAATTCCAAAGTAAATTTCGCTCGCAAAACCGATATCGTACTCATCGCTTCGTGATTCATGCGGTATCAGTTTTTAGCGTAAAATTTACCGTGGACTCGAATGATCGTCCTATCACACCTACTTATTTTGAGATTCATGTCTTCCTCGTCCTCGTCTTTTCTATTATTTAATTTATGCATATATGTGATTTAAACAGAGACTTTGAGCGTTGATAAATTAATTTAAGCTGGTTTCCACGTACGGCGCAAGCATAAGCATGTGCATTAATTTGTTGTTAATTAGAAGTGTCTTTTGTTGTAACGGAAGGTATCAATTATCAAACGCTACTGCGTCTGCGTATGTTGGTTGTGCTTATGCTTGCCTCGTACGTGTAAACCAGCCTTTAGGAGGAGAGACATGAAGCTTTATCTCTGTGGCTTTCGTTGAGGCCTCATAGCCTACCTAGATCGATCTCGTCAATAATCCTTTGTGTCATTTACCATTTAACAGCTAACGGACAACCCGAGAACGTTGTTTTGTCCAACTATATTCGATCAAATTTAGACAGCCTACTTATGAAATGCACAATGCACAATGCCCTTATGAAATGCACAAACCCAATGCACTGGTGGAGATTGCCGGGGATCCTAACCCCCTTTCAACGGGTCTCAAACCAAAGGACTTGACACAGTCAAACAATCTTAAACAAATAGCAAAATTTAAGACCAGAGATACGGGAACCTTAGACTTGGTTTTCAACTGTTTCAACTACCAAAGATAGCGAGGAGTGATCATTTTACGATTTTAGCAAAACCAAAAACAAGTAGCACGAATTGACATGCAATCCAAAAAGTGACAGTGCGCGATTTACGAGACTAACAAGGACTAGTCGCAGTTGTCTTCGGCAGAACAAACATAAGTTTCACATCTTCATTACCGAGCTACAAAATGTAGTAGACACTTACCTTCCCTGGAAATCAATTAGAATTCACCCAACTTATAGACTACGAAAACTACGAAGTGAATCAAGATGCTAATTAAAAAGCGGCAAACTGCATTCACCCGTGACGGGAAAGATTCCGCTTCCTATAGGCTTTTGAGGAATAAATTCCAATGGGAAATAGGGTCGGCAAAATACGACTATTGCCATCATAAAGTAAGTGACCGTGAGCAGACGGATTCCAAAAAATGGTGGAAACAAATCAAGTTATTGTTAGGTCAGGATATACAACAGAAATTATTCCATCAATTCCTAGGCACTAAAGCTCTAGCTAATATGGTGAACAACCACTTTATCAGTCTCACATCAGACTTTGCTCCCTTGACCCCCACCGGAGTAACGAGTCAACAGGTTCCCCCGGCCTCCTAGTGAGTGTCAGGCAGGTGCAGGACTCTTTATCAAGCCTAAATGTCAGGAAAATATGATACCAAATAGGGTGTTAAAGGATTTCGCACCTGAACTCGCCCCGCTAATTATGGACATTTATAACTGCTTACTTAGGGAGAGCTATGTATCTGATCTGCTGACGCGATCCATAATCAACCCGCTGTCCATGGTTTCCCCGCCACAGGAAATCCAAACTGACTTGCGACCTCTGATCTCTCTGACCTGCACCCTTGCCAAAGTCATGGAAGGGTTTGCGCGCAGCAGGCTTGTCGCGCAAATTTCGGAAAACCTTGACCCACGCCAGTACGCAAGGGAGGGGCGCTCCACCACGGACGCCTTGATTTCATGATATCTTAAAGGCGATACATTAGGCAACAGGTAGCGGGAACTGTGAAGCTAGAATGTTCTTTGCTGATTACTCAAAGGGTCTCGACCTGGTTGATCATTCCATTCTTCTCACACTGTGTTAATTAACTGGATTAGGGCCTTTTTAACGGAGAGGTCGCAAGCTGTAGCTCTCTGTCTGATTGGAAATCACCCAGGGAAGGTATTCCGCAAGGGACGAAACTGGGGGTGATTTTGTTCGCTGTGACGACCAACAATCTTTTGCATGAATGGCATCTGAGGATTAAATTCGTTGATGATACCACGGCATTGGAAATCTTACCAAGGAATGGTATTAGCTTACAAAATGTGGCTGTCAATGACATTCACAAGTTTTCTATAGAACACAATATGAAATTAAATCCAAAAAGGTGCAAAGAAATGTTAATTGACTTCATGCAAAATGATAATCTTACTATAAGACCAATTGTCCCAGGTAACAATACAGTTGAACGTGTAACAACTTATAAATTACTCGGTATTGTTATCAGTAATGAATTAAAGTGGAGCGAGCATATTGATTACATATCGAAAAAAGTTTCAAAGCGCCTATATTCCCTAAGGATTCTTTAAAAAGTTGATGTTAATAAAGATGAATGGAATTATTAAAGTTTACCTGACAACAATAAGACCTATATATTAGAATACGGCGTGCAAGTCTGGGAAGATATTGCTGAATTTCTTTCAAATAAGCTGGAATCAATTCAAAAAAAGGCTCTACATATTATCTCTTCATGCCACAGTTATTTAAATGCCCGTAATATTACCAACCTTAGCACCCTGAAAGAAAGACGAACTCAAGTCTTCTGTAAATATATTCGGAAGATGTCCGGCTACAATAACTAATAGAAATATTGTTTACGCTGATAGGAGTTGTTGCCGGACCCCAGCGTTCAGGTCAACCTCGTTCCCAGGGTCTCTCATCTTAACGCCTGGGGCGAGCGAGGAGAGACCCTGGTAGGGTCTGGTCACGTGTCTCCCAGAATCTGGGAGAGGACAATTTATCCAATGATGGGAGGGGCGGCTTAGTAAGAATTTTGTCTATACCGAGACTCGCTTTGAATTCGACAAAGCTCAACGCGACAAATTCCTTGTTTAGAGAGGACCCTCCCTAGTGTTTTCAGTTGTCACGGAAGCACGTGACCAGACCCTACCAGGGTCTCTCTTAGCTCGAGAGACCCTGGGAACGAGGTTGGTTCCTTCATCTCATTCGCTAGTAAATATGTAGATATGTAAGTAGTTAATTAAGATATTTTTATTGTTCTTAAAGTAGCAATAGTTTTAATTATTTATTGATTGTATATTTTTAGTCCTTTAATTCACTCCAGTTAATTCTGCAATGTGGCAAATAAACGGTATTTATTTATTTATTATTCCCGGGTGTTTTTCGTTACCTTTATTTGCTAATTCATTCGGAAACTACGTATTCGAGACTATTTTACACCTTTGTCTCTAGGAAATTCCTCTGTCGACAGACCAACAAAGTACGGAAACCATTTCTGAATTCTTCATTTATGCCAGCATACAGTAATGGATTCACGCAGCTGTTGATATAAACCATGATGCTCCCAAACGTGTGAAACTCGTTAAAATGCGACCAGTTTCCACCGGCACCAAACTCATACCAAAGCCAAATGACCTGATTGGGTAGCATACAGATAGCGTAAAATACAACCACCGTTACCAACATTTTTGTTATGTTAGTCGTACGCCTCAACTTCCTCATTTCTGTTTTATTGGCGGCAACCGGGACAACAAACTGTTGCTGTGCGGGATCACTAAACTTCAGTTTTCGAATGCCCTCTGAAAAGCGCTTAACTGGTGGGGATGATGAAGAAAACACTTCACTTGCGGTTTGTGGCTGTAGGATATGGACATTTTTTTCAGCGCTACTTGTCACTCCGTAGGAGCCGTAAGTCGCCCGATTTCTTTCAATACGAGCGGCCTGCTCTCGCAACTTCTTTGCAACCATAACGTAGGCGAAAATGATGACCATGAGAGGAAGAGCGTACTGGAAGACAAACAATCCCATTGTGTAAATCTTTACAGCAGATGGGTGAGACCAGTCTTCGTTACAGTAACCATCTCGAATTTTAAGCGCCATTGAGTACGGTAGCACAAGCAAGAATGAAATTAACCAGGTCGACACAATGATTGCTGTCGTTTGAACAGTGGAGAAGCGGGACTTCCATGGATGAACAACGGCACGGTATCTAAAAGTGCGGGAAAATATAATTGTAGAAATCGGTTTACCTTGCTTTGAAGGGAATGGAAATAACCTTACAGTCGACAAATTAATAGGACTCTGCAGAAATAAAACACATCATAATTAGAGCTATCAATGTATACATTAGCTGTCTGTAACAGTGTGTACAAATGATGGACAAAAATGAT
Organism: Montipora foliosa; assembly: GCF_036669935.1. Classification (NCBI taxonomy): domain Eukaryota; kingdom Metazoa; phylum Cnidaria; class Anthozoa; order Scleractinia; family Acroporidae; genus Montipora; species Montipora foliosa. The sequence continues at coordinate 38,818,058 of NC_090872.1, forward strand.
CGGTTCCGTGATGTTCCAACTAAAAGCAATATAATATCAATGTGTATTCAATTTTCGACTTATGGGATATGGGACATTGCGTTTCTAGTTTTCTGATTGGTTCACTCAATTTCGGCTATCAGCTCATATAAGTACCGTCGTATCACCTAATATGGAAAATGATTTCATTAAGGGTTTGCCAAGCTGTAAATTGATTAGCTTTAATTTCTAAGTGTGTGTTCAGTACTGAAATTTAATAAAACAATTTTTCTATTCGCCCCATGTTGGATATGATACTGGTTGTAGCGAACTCGGCGTTAAGCGCTAAGCGCCTCGCTCATATCCAACGCGCGCTCATGGAATAGTTGTTAAATACCGTCCAGTTATTGGCCGTTAAATTAATTAAGATTCCCTATAACCTGTCATCTAAAATCTTTTTTGGTTGAGCTTTTTCGCCAAGTAAAATCAATTGCACGTTCACGAAATATGATTTTTTTTAATTGATGGTGAGAGGTTCATGCAGGCATGACTTCCAAGAAGGCACAATTTCTTGCATATGGTGAATAAACTGACTGGCAAATAGTTCTTCCAAGTTGCTTGATAGGAGGAGACAGTTACGTCGAAATAAGGTCTACAGGTAGAGCATAATCCAAGGAGAAGTGTGTAAAAAAGGACCGAGCTCTCTAAGATGATACTATAGCCACGGCGATGTGCGCGTAGGAAATACAGCATAAATACTGTTGATTGATAAAGTTATAAAGTTTTAAACTAGGAAGAAATGAAGAGTGAGAACTAGGTGGCTGAAAACCATTGTCTTCTTATCAACCCGTGCTGCTATAATTCGGGTGTTAATGTGTAATATTTTTGGTTAAAGAACACAACGAAGTTTGAATATTTAAATAAAAACTTTGTGGGGTGCATTTTCTGAAAATTTTCCCTATTATGGAAAAGATCTCCACTATTTTTTCACATCTTACATTTGAGTGATTTTCCTTCAAAGCTGGCTAAGATGTGATGCTAACTTTTAAAGAGCATACCTTTTGTCAAAGAAAAACA
>NC_090872.1:38824092-38851592 GCF_036669935.1 Montipora foliosa
TAATGCCAAGTGAAAAAAAGATGCAAAGTGTCAGTTGGCCGACACGAATAATCAAAAAAGTCGATGAAAAACAAAAGCAAAATAAAAGGGCACCTCAGGCATTTAATAAAATGCGTTTCCTTTCAAGGTAATGACCCTATCTCTCCTTAAATGTAATGGCTTTTTCAGAGATAAAAATACGACAAACATGTTTCCACAACTTATTTAAAACAGTAAGGAACAATGGCCACCTGACTAAAACAACAGGATTATCAAGCAAACGGCTTACCATCTCAAAGCTCTGTCAGCGATGACGCGATGTAGTAAACGCAAAACGTGTGACTGAGTTTGAATGCGAGACTATCAGTTCTCTATATCGCGCAAGTTTTATCTAAAATCTAGTTTGGTTTCTTAAGTCCTACTCACCTTCCAAGCCATCGATTTGTTTTTGAAATTATTCCCTCATCGGTGCAGGTAATTTCTTAATTCAGTTTGCTTTGTGATATGCTTACCCACTTAAAACTGACTGAAACCCCAAGATAAAAGTATGTAGTTGCTAATAATACTTCTCAGGCTCTTTTACAAAGATACTTAAATTGTGTTCCCGTTGAAAGGCAAAGTATAGTCGCAAAGACGGAGTGAGTCATTAATTTTGTAGAATATAAAGGTAATCAATGGAAAAGTAGGATGAGTTGGCAGAAAATCGCCCATCTCACGTATGTACACTTTTCAGTTGGATTCCGGTTGAAGCGGAAGAACCGAGCCACTTGATGTTACAAATGCTAATTTTTTTTAGTTTTTAAGTCAGTGTCTGTGACACAGTGACAATTGAACATTAATCAATGATACATGATCATTCGTGTTCGAAGTAAGTCGGGAATCCTTTCTGTAATGTCCTGTCCGTGATATCCTACTTTTACATCATCTATCTATATATCAGAACCGCACGCCGGGTGCCTCAAATTTAAAATTAACACACGTAACCGTCGTGTAGGCCGTATTTCTTACACGGATCACTTGATTTTCAACCTATGTATTAACAATAGTCAGGCGAGTGTCTTTTTGTGATTTAATGTTTTCTTTTCAAGTGTGACCATGGAAACGCAAATCAGTTTCAGATGCAAAGCGATTAGCTCGAAATATTTTTCTTCAGGAAACTCCTTGACAAACGGTCATTTAAATGTGGTAGTTAATTAGTCATTACCGAAAAATAGGTAAAGGGAACTGAAGGAAAAGTGAGAAAATTGTTACAAACAAGCAGCTGATATCTACCGAGCAACTGGTAAACGCACTCTGCATTTCCCTCTTTTCACGTGTTGTTCCCATTTGTTACTGGGAAGATCAGAGAAAACTTTGAACACTAGAAATATTATTCTACCTCGTTATCGTGTTGTGAGATCACATGAGATCGTAGCGTATGCGCCAACTCAGTGCAAAGCTTACGCCATCTTGGTCGAGGCACGTTTTTGCTCTAAGGACAAAAACGCTGCAAAATTTTTCATCGTGCAGGAATACAGTTCATGTTCAACCCCCTCTTCAGCGGTTAGGGGTAAGGAAAAACCCTCTAAGGAGGAACAGGGCACGATTTAGGTGCGAAAATCGGCTGGAACTTCAGCTTCACAAAAAGGCGGGAAAAAGACCCTGCACCGAAGGACAACACGAGCGAAGGAAGCTCGAATATTACTTTAAACGCGGCAGCCCTTGGTTCCGCTCTGGCTGAAACCCTCAAGAGTTCATTCGACGGCCTAAGAGATTCAATGAACGCTGGTTTCACCGGCCTGGGCGACTTGATTGCCTCGCACTCTGCCTACGGAGAACGGACGATAGCAATGATTCGAACGGGTCTCAGGACCACGACGAATCACTTATCGACGGCGAGCCTCCCGCTAAGAAAAGCCGACTGGCTGAACCGGGGAACAACAGAAATCCCCTAATTTCCAGGTTGACCAAAACATTGCAGTTTACCGAGCATGTTGGCCCCGTCATCGACCGGGATCTTGCATCCCTCGTGGATAAAATCATGATGGAGAAAGCTAATGAAGACAAAATAACGGATCTGAAAAAAACAACACGGAACACCCGAGAATTGTACCACCTTATCAGAGACAGAGGTCAATCAAGGTGTATGGAATAATTTAGATGTGTCCGCTAGATCAACTGGCCTTAAATTCCAAAAGGTGCAGAAAAGTCTTGTCAAAGGAATAATAATAATTGTCACAGAGGTCAATAAGCTGATGGGGAACTCAGGACCTCAGAATGTTGATGACACTGTAGGTTCCCTCATGGACGGGGTGCTACTGTTGGCAAATGCTAACCAGGAGCTGAATTATCGACGGAGAGAGTTGATGAGACCTCAGCTCAATGCCAGTTATAGGCATCTCTGTAGCCCGTCAAATCCCGTAACAAGTTTACTGTTTAGGGATGACCTCTCAAAGGCTGTCAAAGATATATCAGACACCAACCGACTAAGTTTCAAACTGACCAAAGACACCAACTCCACACGCTCCTCAAGAAGCAGTCAACAACGCCCTCACTGGCAGGCTAAGAGAAGATATGATAGTGGCCGCAACTACAACAACAGGTAGTCAAAAAACTGCCTGAGTCCCCTCCACTTCAGAAGGAAGCAGGAGGGGAAGAAAAAGAGCGACTGAACTCGAATCCTAATCAGGTTAGTCTAAGCACAGAAAAATTTGCTGGTAGGCTAAGGCATTTTTTACCAGCTTGGTCGAGTATCACAACAGACCAAAATATTCTGGACATTGTACAGCATTACCATTTGGAGACTGGAACTCCAAATCAGTCTAGGCCAAGGCCTGAAATTCAGTTTGACTCCAATGAATAAGACATTATTGACTTAGAAATTACTCACCTGCTTAAAATGGGTGTTATTGAACCTGCTGTACACTCTCCAGATGAATACATCTCCACGATTTTTGCGCGGAAAAAGAAAAGTGGCAAATACCGCATGATTTTGAACCTAAAAGAGCTCAGCAAGCACATTGAGAAACACCATTTCAAAATGGACACCCTTTGGTCTGCTGTGCGACTCATGACCCCAAACTGTTTTATGGCCTCAATCGATTTGAAAGATGCCTATGTAGTTCCCATTGCTGAGGAACACCGCAAATACTTGAGATTCTATTGACAGGGCAACCTATACCAATGGGCTTTCATCTGCCCCTAGGTGTTTTACTAAGTTGCTAAAACCAGTTTACTCCACATTAAGACAACACGGTCACCTCAATGTTGGATAAATTGATGACTCGTACCTTTAAGGTAGTGGCACTACAGAATGTCTGCTTAACATTTCAGACACGCAGACCCTCTTTACGGATTTGGGGTTTGTGATTAATGTGGACAAATCGTGTCTTATACCAGCCCAACGAATTAATTTTTTGGGTTTGTCCTGGATTCAGTGTAGATGACAATTACCCTTACTGACCACAAAAAAGCTAAAGCAAAATCTATTTGCAAACAATTGCTACTCAAAAGTCATTCTACAATTACCGAGCTCGCCCAGTTAGTGTGCACGCTTGTCTCTTGCCTACCCGGAATATAACTTGACCAGCTTCACTACAGGAATTTAGAAATAGAAAAGAACTTGGCCCTCAGAGAACATAGGGGTGACTATGAAGCTCAGCTAACTCTCTCCTCAAGTGCCAAGGGTGAACTCTCTCAGTGGATTGAAAATGTAGATAAGGCTTTTAATCCAATTTCACATGGAAATCCGGTCCTTGAACTTAGAACTGATGCTACAAAAAAGGGGTGGGGCGTGTATTTGGATGGTGACACTACCCAAGGCTTATGGTCCGTTCCGGAAAGCCAGTTACACATCAATGAGCTAGAATTAAAGGCTGTTCATTTTGCTGTGCAGGTGTTTGGTGACAGGCTAAAGAATAAACGTGTCAAACTACTTTGTGACAACTCCACCACCTTGGCAACATCAACGCTATGGGGGGTACAAAATCCCCACGTTGTAACCAAATTGCATATGACGTATGGGATTGCTGTGTACACAACAACACTTGGTTAACTGCAACTCACATAGCTGGAGTGGAAAATACCGAGGCTGACAAAGAGTCTCGGTTGTTCAATGGACCCTAAAAAGGGAGACTTTTTGCTCAGATTACGACCCACTGGGGTACCCCAGAAATTGATTTATTTGCAACTGGACTTAATACACAGCTCCCCAAATTTGTCTCATGGAAACCTGACCCAGCCTCATTTTTTTTGGATGCATTTACAATTAGCTGGAAATCCTTGTATTTTTATGCCTTTCCCCCTTTCTGTCAAATTCACAGGTGCCTGCAAAATATTTTGGAGGAACAAGTACCTCAGGGAATCATGATCCTACCACTTTGGCCTACTCAAGTTTGGTGGCCATAACTGCTGAAAATGTTAATTGCAATCCCATTTGTCTTGCCGAAGCAATAGGATCTACTTTCTCTATCACACTCTCCTCATACACTACACTCCTTAAGGAGGAAATTGACTATTCTGGCATGTCTCTTGTCTGGCAATCCATCCAGGATAGAGGAATTTCAGAGGCGGCTGCTAAGCTCATCATGGCCTCCTGGAGAGACAGAATAAAGAAACAGTACAGTACCTACATTACAAAGTGGCAAAAGTTTTGTAATCAGAAGCAGATCAGTCACATTCAACCATCTGTAGTGTCTGTGCTTGATTTTCTAACCCTGTTATATCAGCAAGGCCTTACATACAGCGCCATTAATACAGCCCGAAGTGCTTTGTCTAGCTATATTACTTTAGAGAATGGTACATGCGTAGGAAAACACCCTCTGGTATCTCGGCTAATGAAAAGCATTTTCCAGGAAAAACCACCAAGACCTAAATACACAGAAATTTGGGATGTATCCATTGTTCTTTCATATCTTCAGTCTTTATTCCCTGTGGATAAATTGTCCTTGAAGGAACTTACACTGAAACTCCTTGTGCTTATTCTACTAGTTTCGGGCCAAAGAGGTCAGACCGTTCATTTGTTAAGCATTGACCACATGGTCTCTATGAATAATTGCTATACTTTTCAGATTGTTGACCACTTAAAACAAAGCAGACCAGGTGTCAAAAACCCTCTTGCAGAACTCAGACTTTTCAAGAATGAGACTCTCTGTGTTGTAACAACATTAAAGGAGTACCTACCAAGGACACAATCCTTACGGGGCTCAGAAAGCCAATTGTTTATTAATTATAACAGACCTTTTAAATGAGTACGTAGAGACACCAATAGTCGTTGGGTTAAGTTGTTTCTGACTGACTCTGGAATCGATACATCCAGGTTTAAACCACATAGTACTCGGGCTGCCAGTACGTCTGCAGCCAGTAATGCTTCAGTAAGCCTTGACGATATTTTGCATACAGCTGGATGGTCCTCAGAGTTTACATTCGCGAAATTTTATAACAAGCCTATTGTTAAAGACAAGGTGCTCAGTAGTGTAAGCAACACACAGTTGTAATAAATGTTTCGTTGATTATGCTTAATGTGATGTCACAGCACGATAACGAGGTAGAATAGTAAAATTAAACGAGTTTTACCTGTAAATTGAAGTTTGATTGAGATTCTACCGAGTTATAAAGTGCTGGGAGATTACATGCCATCCCAACCCACCCTGTGAGTCACTCACATTAAGCCTTTGAAGACGGAGTTGGCGCATACGCTGCGATCTCATGTGATCTCCCAGCACTTTATAACTCGGTAGAATCTCAATCAAACTTCAACTTACAGGTAAGTCTCGTTTAATTTTACTATTAAATGTTGTTGTGTTTCAAGTAAAAAGCCAATCAAGCATGAGAACACTAAACCGCAACCTATCGGTAATTAGCTCGTGGTTTCACGCCACGTCGATTCTGATTGGTTGCTGCACAATGGAAAATGTCAAAATAAAATCAAAGTGTTTTTGGATTCACACAGTAAATAATTTAAAGGAAGGCCTCTAGTTATGGAATAAAGAGTTGTCAATTGAACCCACATTGAAAGTGAATGGTGACTAATGATGCCTTTCCAGGTATTTTACGCAAATAGTTAATTTTGCCGTTCTTCATTGAAAGACCATGAATAATCATGTCTCATCCTTGGTATAAAACTGAAGCTGTGAAACCCACGGATGACGTAACACAAGGAAAACAAAAAAGCAAAAAATCATTAAACAATAGCCTAACCTTACCACAAGCTGACAAAGCAAAGAAAACGTTTCAAAGGTTTTTACACTGTGCTAATTGCTAATTATACAGGAAAGATGACTGTTGAAGGACAAATTAAACGGTTCCATTTTTCTTCCAACCCTCGTTTTTAATAGCTTTTCATTTGGCTGAATTTCATAAGAAGAACTGAGCTACTTGATGATGTCCACAGTAATGGAGTTTTTTTTTGTTTTTACGTCATTGTGTGACACCTAATGAAAACTAAAATGTAATCGTTAATCATTCATGACACATGCTTCGTCAAATACAACCCTTCGTCTTCAAAGCATTAAGTTGGGAGCTGTAGTGTATTGATTTTCAGTCATAGTACTTTTACTTTACAAAAACTAAGAAAAATTACTACACAACATATCTATTACACCACGGTGAAACTATTGCAGGATCCAAAAAGTAGAATGGGCTCCTGGTAAATATTGTACCACTATATATACAACCTTGTTGTTAATAAACTTCAGTGCACATATAACAATGACTGGATTATTTTATTTATTTAGTACTTATTTCAATATTTATTTATTGATTGATTGATTTTTATCATATACACTATTTACATTTCATTACTCATGCAATACCGTACTGGCACTGCTCAGTACAGTACTTGCAGTCTAGTTACTATACTAGTAAGATAATGGTTTGACACTGACTATTTTTTGCTATTAAATTTTCAACCTCGGATAATGCATTCCACGTGCTCTGATTGGTTCACTCAATCTCGGTTATCAGCTCATATACCTTAGTTTGACCTTATATGGTAAATGATTGCGCTAAGCGTTGCTAAGCTAAAAGTTTTTTTGCCCAAAAGCGAGATTTCTCTCTGAATAAAGCACAAAAAAATGAAACGTTTTTGTGGAAAGTCTGGATCAATTCCGACGTTTAGGAGTACGCGAAGAGAGAAGAAATGTTTTTGTGATGAGCGTGCGTCTGTGTAAACACAAGGCCTTACACAACATCGCATCAGTTCTCACTAAGTTTGTTCGATCTCGCTCGGATTTGCTCGTATTTTTCGCTCGTATTTCGCACTTTGTAAACTTTTGGAGTTTGGGGAATTTAATGACTCGCTACGCGCCTCGTTGGTTATTTACCATCTCATATCGTTAAATGTTTGTTCGAGACGTTTCGTCTGGTACCTAAGGTTACCATATACCCTCAGATCGACAATTTTCTTCAAATTTGGATTTTTCGGTTAAAGTAATGATCGAAATGGGATCTCTAATGTAAAAATGAAATTATTCAAAAAGATTAAATGTTGGTGGAGAAATAGCAGTTTTACGTTTTGGCCGGACGTAAAAATTACCCGTCTGATTGACAGTTTTAGCGTTGTTTTCTCGAATCAATTTTTTCACGCTAAGCGGAGACTTTAAAGAGCTAGAACTCACAGAGAATTTGTCCAATTGCCCCCAAAGTTTGACAGTGGCTTGGTTATCATATAAAAAACAAAAGCAATTTGCGAATTCTTTATTTTAAAATATTTTTTCTCTGAAAACGATTTTTGTACGAACACTTCACATTTTTTTAATGCTATTTCGAAAACGTTCTAAACCTTTTCACTGTAACGGAGTATAGCAAAACGCAGACACGCATTTTTAACACTTTGGGTCGGGAAACGGAGGAACAAAATAAAATAGCGAAAAGCAAAAAATTTGCTTTGACTTCTAGCTTTGAAAAGGTGATTCGAACGCTAGCATTTAGAGGTCGTGAAAATTTCGACAATTCATTTAATTTCTAAATTCTTGATATGGTTTGATAGCCAGCTCTAAAAGCTTAAATTAGACTTAGGGGTTTAGGTATCTACGCGAAGGTATCTACCCTGAAGGTATACGGTAACCTCTAAGCCTTTATCAGTTGAAATATAACGTTGGTACGCGCGATTCAAATAACAGCACGTCGAGCGCGCGCTGAGGAAAACCCGCGTGAAGTTTCTTGACAACGTAGCACGCAACTTATGCGCATGTCAGAGATTTGTAGACCTCTGGGATGGCGATGTGGTCATTTCCAGAAGAGTCGCTCGTGGAAGTTAGCCTCGTGTCCAACAACTGTGACACTTCCAAAATCAATTTAAAAAGAGATCTAAACAAACTTTTGCTTAAGATCAAGGAGGAAATGAATGACAGCGGATCACAAGCCGGACCGGGATGGTAAGAAAAACTACATTGCAGCAATTCAACACCAGCGTCGTTTTATGGTCCCCCGAAAATTCATAAACCTAAAAGACCACTCAGACCAATCAGCAAAGATAGCCATAGCCTGCGAAGGCAGACGTATTTCCGGCGGTCGTTTCTCTCCCCCGAAAAATAGCGTCTGCGAAACCGAGCTGCAAAACGATTTCTGTGACGTAACTGCTTTTGTTTTTTTTTTTTCTGGCCAATCACGTTACATGAGACAACAGAAAGTTGGGTGATCTCCGAGCAATTCGTGTTATCGTTGTCACTAGCGAACCTTCGAAACGCAGTGCTATGATTCAAACGGTAATGAATTAAGATTCCCTGTGGTGGCGAATGTTGCTTTCTTTGATGGACAAATTAAATTGTTTGGTTGCAAAGGAGAAGATAAATGTGTTTGGTAAGAGTGTTATGGACATCTCCTCTTTGATACTTCGAGCCGATTTGTGTGGGCTAACTGCCGCACGAAATGCTTTTATCGACCGCTTCGATACAAGAAAGCTCTATGTAAAGAGGACAAGCTTGAGGACTAAATTAAAAGACAGTTTGACGGTGACATTACTCTTAGTAGTTGTATGGGATCATTCAGAACCAAAAACCTCAATCCCATGTTCATATATTATAACCACGAAAACAATGGCGCAGGGCATGACGCAACGCAGCTGTAACCCTAACACGTACAACAACACGCGCATCCCAGGTCGTCGCATAAATTAGGGTTAGGTTAATGAGATGCCAGTCACGCACGTTTAATCGGTAATTGAATATCTCGATTGTAGAGAGGTAGCGAGCTCCTTCCTGCTCAAGAGCAGAACTATGAATGAGAGATAACAACGAAGCAAAGACAAGAATAAGGAAAAGAAACCAATGACAATCACACCAGATGACCTCATCGGAAACCAATCAGAAACAACCATTACCTCATCGAGAGCCAATCAAAAGGCAAATAGGTGATTCTATGATTGGTTTCTAATGATGTCACTGGTCCATCATGCCTTGAGGAACAGACGTTTTGTGGTTATAAAAGCATCGCTCTAGCTCACTCTTTTTCATGAGACTATATCATGCCCGAGAAGAAAGAACAAGTCGTACCGATTCGAAAACCCACTCGACCATCCAAACCTCCAACCAAGAAGAAGCAAGAAGTCACACAAACATGCGGAGGAAACAAAGCTATGACCATGGAGGAGATACAGGAAATGTCACCCCTATCGCCCCAAAATTGATCTCCAGGGTGACATCGCCTTACTGTTGTGGGTTTTGCAAGGGGCTATCCGCATTTTCTCCTGCGACAATATTAAACAGGTACAGCGTGCAATTCTTCTTGTGGCCCCAATCCCCTGGTTTCAGCATACTTTCTTGGTCTTTACCCAGAGCACAGCTGGCTTGCAGGAAGCGATGGTACCCCCACAAATCTCTCTTGTTATCATTCTGATTGAGTTCCAAGGTTTCGTACGGATATTCCTCACTGCGTGTGATATGACCAATGCGGGTCACCACAAACTTTTTGGAAGGCAAATGGGTAATGATCTAAATTTCTGTTGTAGGCACGACTGTCCAGTAATCTCAACATTAGACGGTAGGGTACGCGGCTTTGAAACAGATCTGTTTTCTTAAACTTGGTACTCTCTCCGTCAAAGGTGAATGTCCGAACATCCATGTACACGGTAGGATACCGAGCCCACATGCCTTTGTTATGCCTTCGTTTAGTCAGTGCAACGTAAGTGGTAGGGTTTAAGGTCAGCCTACAGAGATAAAATTTGGCTTGGATATCATTCGGACCCAGGGTTGGGTACTTTTTGTTCGTCATCCTTGTACCAAAACAAAAGAACTCGGGACTGTTAAAGGTGATTCGCAGCTTGATTTCAATACCAGTAACTAACACAGTTCCGGTATGAAAAGCTTCCAAATGCAGTTTCATGACCAGCTGCACCCATCCGTTCTCCAAAAACTTGAAAGTTAACACTTTCAAGGGTTTCGTCTCTTCAGTAGCAAACACACCAGTGTTAAGGGGGTGGTCATCATTCACAGCATTGGAGGCTTGCAGAGAAGCATTCACATTAAAATAATTCACCCAACCTTGTGGGGCCAGCAATGTTTCACCTTCACTGGGCGTGCAATTCAGCGAGGTTTTGCCAAAGGCTCGGAAGGCATACATGCCCGTCTGTTTGGTCAATCCCATGTCAAATTGCTGGATCATGGTGGGCGCCACATTATTGACCAGGTAAATGTACTTAGTGTAATCGTCTCCCGATTGATTGGCATCAGCTGCCGTGACTTGCCCGTCCGCATACAAACCAGCATTGTTAGCACCGGTAGGTAGTCTCATGTCAAAGGTTAAATAACTTTCATTCAAATCGACAAAATCTTCCAATTCGAAAATAGTCAATTCCAAGGGGGTAATACTGCTATTGTTGAGCGGGGAGTAACCTACCCATCGAGACCCTTGAATAGCCACATCTTGCGCTGGCAAAGCTCAGAAATTCAACGACTTGCTCATGACGAAGGTCAACGTCTTTTGTGGGTTGTTTGTCGAAGTCGTCTGGGTTTTATCTGTGTCGTCCACTGACGGAACAGTTCGTAGTCCAAGGCTGTTGGTGGTGGTGATACGTGATTGGAGATCCACCCATCACGCTGTCCCCACCCCTGCAATCGTCGTTCGCGTCTAGGAATGGATCGGACTACCAATCGCGGCATGATGGAGTCAGTGTCCCTGTTGGTGGTCGAGTAGGTCTGAGCTCGTTTGGAAGGGGGAACGGCTTGATTCCTGGGCCCATCGACGGTGTGGGGAAGGCCAACCAAGGTACAATTAGATTTGTTGTTAGAAAATGCTACCAAGCAACTGTTTGTTTCAGATACGTCCACTTGCAATGTTTATTTATTTATTTATTTATATACATTATTTATACAGAAATTCCAGTTCAGCATAGCTGGTTTAAAGGGAGATCTGTATTTACCCTCCCAACCATGATACGTCTCAGAAGACAGACCACAAAACAGGGAACTACATGCCCTACTCTTTGCGACAAGTGTGCGGGTTCTTTTACGTCCCACAGGATTATGAACATTGAAGGGTTGTGAGACGGGACCTCCGGCTTATCGTCCTTATCCGAGAAGACTAGAGAGTCTAACCATTTGCAGATGTAATTACAAAGGCAGCACTTTGTGCAATGTGCGCGCCATTATGGCTGCCGGTTCTATTAGGTTCTTGTTATTTTATTTAATTTTGGCTTTTCTACCCGATGGGTTTCGTCTTTATGTTGCTGGAAAGATCTCCAAGGTCAATACCTTTATGACTGGCTGTGGTTTGCGTCTTGACGGCTCTGAATTATTCTACAATTCCGACGAGCTTTGTTTCAAGGTTGTTAAATTTAAATCGATCATGTTTACCTCTCGAGTAGGAGTACGCCGCGAGGGTTCAATTTGGATGAAACATGGAATTTTACTTCTCCAGACTCCTGATTTTGACTTTCCAAAGTATTTGACTATCTGTGTCGACGTTGAAAGCAACCCAGGAGATATCGAATTAACACAAGATTCAAGTTCTTCCTCGACTCGCTCTTCAAATGCGTTGTTTTGCATTGTTTACGGTCGGTGGAACTACGATCACTGAGGAAACTCGCAAGCTCGTATATTGCACCCGATGTGTTTAATCGCTTTAAAAGCCTTCAAATCTTAAGAAAGCGCGGTAGTCGTGGAGGGTGTCGACGATTTGGATCTAGTTTTCAATCTATTCGGTTGTTAGGAAACTTCGGCGGTCAACGACAATCAATTAATTATTCAAGTTGTCGCCATGTTAATCCGGCTAATTTGATTCAAATTAACACCTCTCCTCCGAACTCTCTCGATGCAAGTCACCTTAAAGTTCGTGTATGGAACGCTCAATCATTAAGGAATAAAACGGCGAGTCTTGTCGATTATATACATGACAATAAATTGGACATCTTGGCAATTAGTGAGACGTGGTTTTCGGAGAAAGATGCCGCGGTGAAAGCTGAATGTACTCCCGATGGTTATAAGTTGTATGATGTACATAGATCCGGCCGTAATGGTGGAGGTACAGCTTTGATCACTCGTTCAAATATAATTGTCAAGCAGGTTGTTGCTCCTAAGTGGTGCTCTTTTGAACTCTCGGAATGGATTTTAATTGATGGATCTTTTCGCTTACGGCGTGCTGTCGTCTATAGATCTCCTTACTCTACAAAGCATCCTGTAACAATTTCTTCCTTTGTTTCCCAATTCTCCCAGTACCTTGAATCATTTGTTTTATGCACGGAGCCCATATTGTTATGTAGTGACTTTAACATCCAAGTTGATGTTGAGGATAAACCCGATGCAGAATCATTTGTGGACCTAATTGATTCTTTTGGACTAGCTCAACATGTCCACTTTGCAACTCATGTTGAAGGACATATACTGGATTTAGTCATAACCAGGAAAATGGACAGTATCATTCAAGACACACCAATTTTAGGCTCCTTTCTATCCGACCATGCGACTGTATTGTTTAACTTAAACGGTTTTAAGTCAGAATCCTCTGCCAAGGAAACGTGGTTTCGGAAAATCAAATCGATTAATCTTCGCAAGTTTAAGAACGATCTTTGTAATTCAGAATTGTTACTAAACACTCCTAAAGGTCTTGCTGATCTCGTAGATTGTTTTGGCACTACTCTAAAATCCATAATTTACAGACATGCTTCTTGGTGGAAGAAAAGCATGATTCAAAGAGCTCAAGCCCCATGGTTGTCCGATGAGATCAGATCTGTGAAACGTCTCCGGAGGATAGCTGAGCGCAACTGGAGGTCTACAAAGTCTGAATCTGACCGGAGATCATTCAAACTTCTTCGGAATAAAGCTGTCTTTCTTATGAACAAGTCTCGTTGTGAATTCTATACAGATTTAATCAGCAACATCTCTGATAGTCAACGTAAGCTTTTTGCTGCTACAAAGAAACTGTTAAATCAGTCAGCAGAATCGCCTTTTTTACAGCACGGCGACAAGTTAGCTTTGGCCAACGACATGGGTTCGTTCTTTGTCAAGGAAATATCCGATCTTCGCGTTAGCCTTGATGCAATTCCGAACTCATGTAGTACTATCAGCCGCCATTCTCAGTGTTCTTCTTCCTTTACTGCTTTTCACCGTGTAGACATGGACTATTTTAGGAAACTTGTGTTTAGAACGCCGACAAAATCCTGTTTACTCGATCCTGTTCCTGCGAACATCGTGAAAGATTGCCTTGATGAGTTACTTCCGATATTAACAACCATGATAAACCTGTCGCTTGAATCTGGATTTTTCCTGTTATTTGAAAATATTCGGTTGTTACACCACTTTTAAAGAAACAAGGCCTTGACTTTGTTTTTAAAAATTGTCTCGAGCCATCATTATTTTCTCTCTATGCTAGCAAGCTTTTTAAGATCGTCGAGTCACGTCTTCCTAATCTCCATGCGTGACAGCCCGTGCTCAACCAACTGAGCCAACGGTGCGCGGTGTATCGTAGGTATTTTGGCGCACTGGATGAAAGTGTTTGTGTTTGGGTTCGAAATACACCACACCTCTTCCTCGTCTCTTGTACCAGACTTCGCGCAATAAATCCGTCTTCTTTCCTCCCACGATCGTGCTCTGCGCTGCATTACAAGTACACATGCTAGGTGCGAGAAGGCTCCCCAACTACCATTCCATTCGAAAGGCGTGGTTCAGGTTAGTGAAACGCCAATTACAACTCATGCTTAATCGAAGGCAGTTTTTTTCTATTGCCCAGAACACGCCATTTCCATCTTTATCCAGCAAGTCTCAGTACTTCTCAGAAGTTGTCAGATCAGGCCCTTTGTCATCTATGTACTCTCGAGACACGTTATGGTCCAACTCCCCTGTCTCCGTCAGCCATCTCATGTTGATAGCTAAGGTACCATTAATCCAAATTTCTGGAGCGTTGTCTACACCACCGAGTTTGGTCTTTGTATTGTCAATCAGCAAGTCTTGTTCGTTTCCTCGCTGTATCCAACGAAAGGTTATGTAGATACGCTTTCCCGTGTCGTCCGCAAGAACATCAATACAGGCTTTGAATTGATCGATATTCATCGTGTTGACTTGCACGTCTGATCTAGCCCCAGACCTCATTAGCGTTGTGTAAAACAGAAAATCGTATTTTGGTACCAGATGGCACAGGTTGACGCGAGTGTCAGGCACGTACATACTGCTCAAGGCAACTCGCCAACCCTGCCGGACCTTAAAACTGGATGGTGAGTTATCTGGAAATTCAGGTGAGTGATCACTCGGTAAGGTCACGTAGAAATCAACCATGGTTCTCTCAACCTTTCCACTTGCGAATGGTCTTCGCATTGATCCAACTGTCGTATTTATCAGACTATCCTTGCCAGTGCACTTTGACCTGCTCTCGTTTGCGTTGTAAAACCGTTTCTATGCGAAAGAGTCCGTCATCTGGTACGGTCACCGGTTGCAAATCTTGTCTGTAAAATGTACCTTCCACCGGAATCCCATCCCATTCTTTTACTTTGTAGGTGCATACTACCCCTGGAACGACCCGACTGATCACAAAAGCCTCTTCTGTCCACCCGGGCAAATACCCTTTTTGAAATAGCCGATGTTTCTTGTTCAAACGCTCCTGTGTCCCTTTTACCAAAAGCGTCTGTTTGTTCTTTTTCTTAGGTAGGAATCGTTTGTCGTATGGACGGTGCCATACTTGGGCCTCGTTGACGTCCGCTACGTCTTTTGGAGCTTTGCCAATGCTCCAATGGACGGTAGCGTTGTATCCCTGCACGAAACTCTGCAAGACCAGTAAGTATGCCCGCGTGTTCTTGGCTGTCAAGTACCGATACAGTTTCTCTTTCAAGGTGCGATTGAACCGTTCCGCTAGGGCGGCTTTAGCGTCCCCGTGCGTGCTTAAACGATGAATGCCGTGGGTTTTCATCAAAGTCTGGAACGTGCGATTGTAAAATTCTTTGCCCGCACCCGTCTGCAATTTTTGCGGTGTGCGCCCGGCTCGTGTCAAGATGGTTTGCATGGCCGCTGACCGCTACCCCTGGCTTGTTCTTCATGGGATCGACCCAAGCATATTTGAACAACACATCCACTACCGTTAAGGCGTACCGGTTCCCTTTGTTTCAACGTGCTAACCCTTGCAATTCAATCAAATCGGCAACCCATTGTTCATCGATGTTAAACACTAAGGTGGGTAATGTAGGGAAATGTTTTCGGCGGGGACGGGGTAATGTGTAGCTTAAGACCCCTTGCAGTAGGTTTTGGGCCTCTCGTCTTTTTAACCCATGTGCTTTGGCAAAAGCTTGGACCCCGCCCAAACTACCAGGCTCCCCGGGAAACTCGTACGTTAAGGGTGACGGTTTCATGACACTAACGACTTCACAGTTCTACATCAGCATTTTATTTATGTTGTAAAATGGAACGCACAGTTTTGCATCCCCCAAAATTACAATTGGTTGGTTTCAACAGAGAATCTCTTCGGGCGTGCCTTCCACATAGGCTTCATTTATCTCTTCTGTGCACAGTTGACACAACACCAAGTCTAAGACGTCGCTCATCCGCGAGTGCCACAGGATCACTTCACGACTGTCACATTTGTCCTCGTACAATGCTTGGTAACTCTGATTTAAACGTTTCAGACCGTTGAGTTCTCGTCTCATTTCCAAAACGCGATTATCTATCTCCTTTATATCCTCCTCTCCTTCTATGCGTTTTTGCGGCATTTCCTCCTCCTGTTTGATGGTGGCCCATCGCGTGGTATATTTGATGACAGACTTTTCGAGATTGAGGCGACGCTTATCCAGGTTCTGCACTATTTGGTGTTGACCTTGCATATCATTGTCTTTCATGGAGTCATCCACAGATTTCAATTCCTTTCAATGCTTGTTCAATGTCAAAGGCTTGACGATGCCTTATTTGTCTTGTCTTACAGGCCTCCGCTAAACGGAGTCATTCCTACGACTAAATTGGCGATATGTTTCCTGGTGTTTTGTATGGCTTCTACGTCAAAAAACACTAAAAGAGGTTCCTTATATTCGTCTGGTTGTTCCTGGTTTTCCGCCTCTGTATTGGACCGAAGGGTTCATAATCCCCTTGAGGCATCTCCTCCATGTTGACGCCGCCGTTTTTTTCACTTGGCCAGTTGCAACGCTCATTTCTCTTCCCGGATTCCATCAGGGTCCTTGGCCTCTGAATGTGGCATCGATGGGTGTGAAGGTCAACTTGTTTGCAACACGAGGGACATTCACCCCAACCGCAGGAGTTTTTGGCAATGGGCGCATTTCCGCCGTGCTTGACAGACAGATGGTTTTCAGGACCGCTAGGTTTTCCATCTTGTGTTTTGTTACTATGGATTTCCAGACAGGAGGGTCCATAGAAGACACGGCGACAGCTATTGCAACAGTGGGAAGCCAACCGTTTGGTCTTTTATGCCTCATTGTAATCAGAGCATGATTCTTGAAAGCAGGTGGGCCAGTGAATTCCGGTTGCATGAGGGTACGCATGTTGCCCCAAATTATTATAGGGATGTAAACGTCGCCCGCAGAAATAACCGGAACTGAAAAACCCTGGAAATGAAGTCAGGTTATCGTAATGACCGTTTTCATGCAGGATCGCCAATTGTTCCTCGCCTTCACCAAACTTCACCAAACACAAAACATGCGATCTATGTCTACCATAATGATTCGATATCCTAGAAACAGCGACGGGGCTAAGGCAAACCGGGTGAGCTCATCTATACCGCATGGTCCGGGGATGAAATGGGCCTCTTCATGTAACAGCAATGCTGCTTCGTTTGAATCCTAGGCATTGGGGGTGATTGTCAGCAATGGCTTTAGCGGTGACGATCGCTCTAGCGCAGCACATGTTTTTAGCATCCTTAGAAATTTTAATAATAAATTTTTTTTCAAGCGGAACTTCGTTGAGGCTTGGTGACCAGGCTTATAGTCTCTACCATGTCCCCCACCTTGTGGACTGGCGTTGAAAGGTATCGTTTAGTGCGACTCATTACATTCATGAATCCATCGACCCGTCTAATATCATTACGCCATTCTCCTGCTTGAAATCGCGCGCTGTGAAAATTATTATCGAGCCGGTTGGAACTTTAACGAAAAAAAATACGATTCCGATCATCAATTTCAGGATTATCCAGTAAGCGTTCCAATGCCCGGCGTAATCCGTGAGTCAGTGCAAGCGTTAAATTCTGCCCTCGCAATATTGGCCTAATCTCCTGGATTTGAGTTTCAAACACGCGTTCATGGATCCCCATTCTTTTCGATTGACGTTCTACTACGTGCTTCAGAGTGAATTCTATGCGACCAGGTTGATGAGGGGATTGTAAAACCCCAGCACCTTATTGCTGACTATGATGCGAGGAAGATGTTTTGGGGAGATTTCGTTAACTCTTTGTCAGCATTATCCGCCATCTCATGCAAAAAATCAACAGCATCTTGCACGTTGTGTTCTAAAAACAAGATCAATAACAGTAGTTGTAACTAAGCGAAAAATAAGTTAGTAGGAAAGAATAACTAGGAAAACCTAATAGAAAAAAAAAAGGATTGTTGCGATTGAATCTCGAACCATCGACATCCGAGTTCCCTGTGCAAGCATAACAACACCAGAGAGAAACGAGACAAATTCGAGAAAATCAGCTTTTTTTCCTAATATCTGCATCACAGCTCCGAGTTCTCTGCACAACGATGAACATATATATTCTCATTTCACGGAAAGCACTCATTTGTAAAATATTACGCTTCTCAGTACAGCAATGCAAATCATGATTTTCAAGCAGAGAAACGCGACAAATGTAAACAAAAACATACAATTACATTTTTTTCGGTCAAATATTTGCATTATCACAAAATCAAAGATCTCAGCACAACGATAAACCTATACTCTCATTTCATGGAAAGTACTAGGCTGTAAAATATCACGCTTCAAGACAGTAATGCAGATCATGATTTTTACGTATTTCAAGCCCGGTTTACACTACAGAAAATTTTCGGCACGGCTCGTGTGAAATTGGCACGCGTGCCTAAAAAGAGCTCGGCAAACTTTGTTTACACTACACCATTTTACCGTATCAAAAATACCGTGCCAAAATTTTTGGGCCCGGGTAAGTTCTCTTGTAGACATGCGCAGTTCAATTATAATCAAGAACGTCCGCGTGATTTTGGTGGAGAATGAGCAGTCATCTTGAAATATACGCAAAAAACCGCTAGCCTATATGAATTAAGGCTCAAATTTGGCACTTTAAAGTGTTTACACTACTTGTTCTATCCGAATCGTGCCTATTTTTTCGGCACCCGTACCATTTTCACCCGTGCTCGGACTACCTCGCCGAAGGTCCCAGCACGGGTAAGAAGTTGGTTCGGCACGGATGAAATTTGGTACTGACATGTTGTTTACACTGCAAATTTTATCTGAGCTGAACCTTTTTTTTTGGGACCCGTGCCAATTTCACCCGAGCCGTGCCAAAAAATTTCTTTAGTGTAAACCGGGCTTCAATTACCTACTTCAAATTGTTCCAGCGCTTGCACGAGCATCATATCATCTTCGAATTCGTCATAAAATTCATTCAGCGCGCTGTCCGTAATTTCTTCGATCCATGTAATATTCTCCATTTTTGTATGTCCTCGCTTATCTATTACTTTCACTCAATGAATTGGAAATAGAAGTGGTTTGTGTGGGACCGTCTTTCGCTTTTATACGGTTCTGGATTATACCACTATATTTCATTGGTGGAATTACTAAAAAGGATTACTAAACAACATGCTTTTATGTTTTGAACTTCCCACAGAGATTATCCTGTAAGGATAACAGAAAATCTTTGATGGTATTGTCCAATTATCCGTAAAAATTAAGAGATGAAAACAGTGAATCAATACTGGTAAAGCAAGACGTTTGCTTGATTATTGACTTTTTAAGAATTGGTGGCTCCTAAAGGAGCCGTTTTTGAAAAGATATCACTTCAAGAGCAAGGATATAATTATTATGCTGTGATGATATCTCAGCGACCAGATCTTTTCATCATAACAATTTCCATGTCATCTGTTTCCTTGCTTCCTGAACGTTTTCCAACACTGCACCCTATGTTTACATACCTAACTTTAAACACACTACTGATTTTCGGCAATATGTAAACATAGGGCACAGTTTGGGCCTCTTTAGGCGCATGGTACAATCTCTCATTCTCTTCCCGTTTTCTCCGCTCCAACTCTGTGATCGTCTAAAGAGTTAATGCAGTCACATCAGTCTTTTCGTAGAACTGTGAAGCTCTCACAACTTTTTTGACATGTCTCTCTATGATATGTTGAACGGCTTTCTCCGACAGGATAACAGATACTGTTTCTATCACTTTCATCATCGTTGCGAATCATGATGATCAGTTTTTCAAGGCTATTTATTACAGCATACGATATGTGAGGCATGTGAGGAAATAAAAAAAAAACAATTTAACTGTTCTAATTTTGCGGCATAAAAATCCCTTTAGACAAACCCTTTGCCGACATATACAATGCTCTCTACATCTCCTTGGAGGTTTTAAGATAAATAAGAGCGGCAATCTTGCTTTTAGAACGCTACGCCTCTCTGAAGGAACAACAGCGCAAAAAGAGTATCTTTTCGACCAAAATTCATCTCATTCATAATGACACTAGCTTCCATCCACCCAAAACAAAGGAAAAAAATACGCGTTTAAAATGTCGCTTTTCAGTTCAAAAAGTCTGCGTAGGCAAAAGAGAGCCCTTCTTTCTAGAAGATGTGAAACAATAGCAGGCTTTGAAGAATCCTTAATTTGTCCAGATTTGCTATCAACCATACGTTTGGTCTTAAATTAGGTAAGACGTAATAGACCATATTCGTATTCTCAGTATTGGCTTGCAATGGAGGCTAATGCGGGGGAATAAATTAAAAAAGCATTTGCATTTGAAAAGATTTCCCCGTATTAGCCTCTATTGCAAGCTAGTTCCAGTCCAATACTGAGAATACGAATATAGTCTAACGTTTGGTTTCATATAATCCAAAATCGCCAGTAACTTCTCAAAAATTCCCTGTCTTGTCCATACTTCATACAAAAGCAAATGCATTGCAAATGTTAAACGAATTTCAACCGATATTCGACATGTGTCTTTGACTTCCAAAGGCGGTACTGCGGCGAAAACAAAGGAAAGGCAATTAGTTTACAAAACAATGAAGTGCAGGATTTGGCAAGATTTCCGCACAGGTCCCTTTTTCATTATGCTTACACTCCTTTGTTTCAAGAAAACAATAGCGATAACAATAGACGTCCTTTGGGACTGTGGCGCTTTGTTTTTTCTGTTTAGATGTTGAAAAACTGCATTGACCTTCCGTTATCAGTCGAACAATAGGCCATTTCCGAGTTCATATCTGCCTCCTCTTCAAAGCGAGTCTAAGTGCGAAGTTTTTGTGATGGTAATTAGTTCTACTTTACATATGAATGAAAACTAATTTGCATAAGAAAAACTTCGCACTTAGATTCGCTTTGAAGAGGAGGAAGACTTGAACTCGGAAATGGCCTATTTATGTTCACAATAACGCCACTCACTCTTTTATAAACAAAGCGGATTACAATTAGTAAATTCAAAGTGCTCATAAAACAATACACGACTTGCATTTTTCCAAACGCTACGCGTCGGGTGATCAAGAGCGCGTCCATGCAATCATTTAGTTCAAGGAACGAACAGGGTGCAATTGTTGCACTTTGCAAATATCTCAAGACAACAAACAGATTGAAGCTATGAACCAGAAAAGAAATTATTGCAGGAAAGAATTCCAGCCATGCAAGATCAGCAAACATGTTTTTTGAAGAACGGTAGGTCTTGTTTCTTTTATACAAACTCTGGTAAAATGGGTTTACATCTTTTTTGATCAATGACTTGTTTCGTACGTTGCGCTATGATCTTACTAACAAATTTAAAACTATCTATGATGGTGATGATAAGGGGTAACTCCGATGATTATGAAAACGTTTGCATTCTTCTGACTTCTTTGATACGAATTCGCTAAATGATTTATCTGAGAGACTCTTACAAACATATTTGGTGGTAATGAAGGGTTTAATTTTCATGTTTCTTTGTTGATTGATTGATTTTTTTTTTATGGCAGAGCGGCAACTGAGGGACGAAAGGACAGAATTACAGAAAAGGAAAGAGTTAGATAATTCCTCTTCAACGCAGCACAAGAACGTTTGGCTCAAATACGTGCGAATAGCGCAAAAACAGAAGCGCGCTAAAGGGAATCAAGAGAACGATCGAAAATAGTTGATAACATAATAAGGGAAGTCATCACTTCATGTACCATCGATCCGCTTCGGGAATTGGACAAGTTCGCAGCTTGTTTAAGGCGTGAAGTTGACAATACAATTGACTTTTTTCCAGTTGATTTTATGTAGTGAAACGAATCTTTGTAGTATACTATGAGGTTCTTTTCAAGCTGTAGTTTATTGCATCCACGAGGATGATGATTTCATTCCAAGTTCAAAGAGCTCCTGTTTAATTGTGCTGTTCACTGCAATGAAACAATGAAACAGCCATGTCCTTGCGTTCTTTTCATTTTCTTGATTTGTAATTATACATATTCTTTGTTGAAGGAAGATTGTACCGCGCCATTTTAAAAAGGGTATAATAATGCCCTAGAAAAGTTTACGTTATTACAGATCACCAGTCATGCGCCATTTGTTGCCAAGCCAAACTCCCGTTTTTCCAGCGAAGTTAATGTATACTGACGTCAATAGTGTCTCATTGGTCCGTGGTGACATCACCTCTTACTCATTGGCTCCCTGCCTTTCCCATTGTTCCTTTCTACTGACGTCAGCAGTGTGTCACTGGTCCATGATGACATCACCTTTACCTCATTGGCTCCCTCTCTTTCCCATTGTTCTTTTCGCTACATATTTGTGCTACCACCCAGATGGTTTGAGTAGAAAAATAACACAAACACAGCAAACAAGCAAAGCACACACACCTCGCTTACTTTCTCAATAAAAGAGGTCTTCATGTACGTACATGACTAGCATCTCATTAACCTAACCCCAATTTATAGGATGCCCATGTTGTTGCACATGTTAGGGTTACACCGCGTTGCGTCATGCCCCAACTTGCCCCTAATTTATGCACGGCCTGCGCCATTGTTTTCGTGGTTATAATATATGCACATGGGATCGAGGTTTTTGGTTCTGAATGATCCCATACAACTGCTACTCTTCGAGTTAAGGGATCGGCTTAAGATTAGAGCAGCGCACTGGAGGCGAAGAAATGTCTGAGTTTTGGTGATGCTTGCTCGAATGTTTCGACGTAGAAAAACCATATACAGGAAAGCAACCAGTAAAATCGGCCTGAGAGCCATTTAAGCCCCGGAGTATGCATAAGCCTGATTGTGTTGGGCATTCTTAGCCCTTCACCGATCCTAGCGCTTGTTTTTGCACCACCGAGACCACAAACTGTCGTTAAAGAAGCCTTTGGAAGTTTCAGTGAGAGCTTAATGTATAAATATTTACATCAACACCGCTTCCTAAAGCGGAAACTCAAGGCGCTATTAAACTTGAAGGCATTGTCTCTTCCAGAGTATCGCCGATCGTTAATTCATAATAGACCGCCATTTTGTCTTGCATTTACTTTGATGCTTATTAGTGGGACAGTTGAGCTCAATCCTGGACCTGTCTACACGTTTTCGTGTAAAATCGAACCAAATGGGGTTCAGTGTGATTCATACGATGTGTGGTATCATGCTCGATGTGTGGACATGCCTACTGCGGTATACCATGGACTTAACAGCTCGTATGTATCTTGGTTATGCTGTACTTGTGGCCATCCGAATTTTTCGTCTTCGCTGTTTTTGTCAACATCGCTCCTGTCATGCAGCAATTTATTTGGTCCCTTATATGAGTCTCCTGTTAATAGTTCAAGGATCTCTTTGTTTTCTGACTCATTATCTGAGTCTCCTGTTAATAATTCAAGGAACTCAATCCCACTCGCAACCTTGACTCCCCTGCAAGCCGCTTCTGACCTACATCAACCACCTTCACTCGTGTTCTATCATAGGTCCTATTGGCAGCCAGACCCTAAAAGGATATTCTCCCAAGATCCTCATATCCAATATTGAAGGTACTAGATCCAAATCTGCAGAGCTTTCTTCTCTTCTAGTAGAAGAAAGAATCGACATCCTGCTTGCAACTGCAACTCACCTCTCACACCATGTTAATAGCTGTGAAGTATTAACACAGGACTTCCTAATGTATCGAAAAGACCGCCCATCACACAAGGGTGGGGTCTTGATTGCAGTCAAAAACAACTTCGTATCTATACCTCGTCCCGATTTGGACTCGGACTGTGAAATAACATGGTGCGAAGTGCTTCTGGAGAGAGACGCCATTATACTCGGCTCCTATTATCGCCCAGAATCCACAGGTATGGATTCACTAGACGCCTTGGAAGCTTCCCTGACTAAAGTCTCGCAATCTGCGGGAAATCGTCATGTTATCCTAACTGGGAATTTTAACTTACCCTCAATCGACTGGGTTACGTCTTGTGTCCCTCCTGGTGCACGAGATGCAAACCTTTGCAGGCGGTTACTGGATATAGTTCATGATTTCCATCTTGAGCAATTAGTGTGTGAACCCACACGTTACGGTCCTACATCTGCAAACACCTTGGACTTGGTTTTTTCATCGAAGCCCAATCTACTATACGACGTTCGCGTTATACCAGGTGTCAGTGATCATGAACAGTTTGTAGCTCACATCAACCGTTTCGTCAGTAACGCCACAGTAACGCCACACCACCGCAAAGGAAAGTTTTTGACTTCAAGAAGGGGAATTCACAAGATTTTTGCCGGGACATGAAAGCAATCTCTGTGTCATTTCTTCGAACCTGTCCCCTACGATCTGTTCACGAGAACTGGCAAATTTTTAAGGCAACAATTTTATCTCTTGTCAATAAGCATTATCCTGAGAAGCTTTCAAATACACAAAGAAAGAATCCATGGTTCAACAGAGCCTTGAGGCGCTCAACACGTAATAAACATCGCCTATTCAAAGTGGCTAAATTACGCAACACTGCATCAGCTTGGGCTACCTATCGCAAGCAGCGTAAAATGACTACCATCGCCATAAATTCTGCTAGGAACAGTTTTGTCTCTGGTCTACTGGATGAAAATCTGAAATCCCAACCTAAGAAGTTTTGGAAGTACATCAAATCCATGCAGCAAGATTGTGTTGGTATCCCAGCTCTTCGATCTGAAAGTGGAACCCCGTCGAACCTCAAAGAAAAGGCAGAAACCTTGTATAACTACTTTAAATCTGTTTTTAAAAAAGATGAGCCAAACGATACCCTTCCCACCTTGGCTCCGAAAGACATACCAGCCATTGGAAACATCTGTGTGACTGTGAACGGAATCGTTAAGCTTCTAAATCTTTTGAAACCTAACAAGGCTTGTGGCCCAGATAAAGTCTCCGCTCGCATACTTAAGCTAGCATCTGCAGAAACAGTCGTAATCTTGCGGAAAATATTTCAGCAATCCTTGGATTCAAGTGAGGTACGTTGTGACTGGAAACATGCTATGGTTACCCCTTTACACAAAAGAGATTCACGATCATCTCCTACCAACTATAGGCCAATTTCCCTTACTTGCATATCATGTAAGTTGCTCGAGCACATTGTAGCAAGTCATATAATGAAAACATTTGGATACTTAAGACCTTCTATCCCCTTTCCAGGACGGTTTCAGAGCTCGCTTCTCCTCACATATAACAACCTGGCCCGCGCCTTGGATAAAAGGTTGCAACCTGATCTCATCCTTTTGGACTTTTCCAAGGTCTTCGATTCTGTTTCCCACTCGTACCTCGCTGCGCTCGTTCGTTTGTTTTACACAACTTGTGAATAAAAATCGTACGCGCTCACCAACCGTGAAATAACCTATAATTATTTCATAGGTACTGAGATTTATCCACGAAAAACATAGTGAATATAATTCCTACTGATTCTAAATGTAGCCAATCAGGAACTCGAACGACAAAATTTCACTGTGGAGAAATATCGTTCGTCCTATCAGCAACGAGAACGACGAAATTTCACTAGTGATGAATGAACGTATCGAATGAAACGTCATCCGACAGCCGTTGCACAAAAACAACGCGCTTTGAAAAATGGCCGAGGGTAGGTTTGCTTCTGTTTGCTCGGTTGAGGAATTTATTTTAGAACAAGAAAACAGAAATGCCGCTCAAAAAACTGAACGAGATTTACGATTGCTGGAACGAAGGTCGAAGACAGGAAAATGAAAGTTATTCCAGC
Source organism: Montipora foliosa (assembly GCF_036669935.1). Classification (NCBI taxonomy): domain Eukaryota; kingdom Metazoa; phylum Cnidaria; class Anthozoa; order Scleractinia; family Acroporidae; genus Montipora; species Montipora foliosa. The sequence goes on from NC_090872.1 coordinate 38,849,756, forward strand.
GGTTGAGCTGATTGAATACTGAATACATCAACCAATTTATCATCTCCGTCCGCACTAAAGACGGCAATGAATACGAGCCGACTTTCCTTCGAAGTTTAGTGGGTAGCTGGGAACGACAACTGAAGAAAAAGGGCTACTCCGCAAGCACAACGAACGACCTGGTGTTTGAGAAAACCAGGCAAGCGCCGGTAGCTTTGACAAGCGACTAACTAAAACAATCTTCATTTTTGACTACTTTGGAATATCTGAAACACAGTAAGTGTTTATACAAAAGCAAAACTATTGTCAAATACTTGTGAAATGTTCGTGGCTAGTCTGACGCGGCGTTTCGTCTCGGCCAAGAGACTCTTCAGAGACCTTTAGAATTCAAAGGCAAACTCGTTAAGCATCGCACCTAAAATGAGTGTTGTGTCGTCTGCTTATTGACTGAGTTAAGGTTTAGTGTTATTTACGATTATTCCTTTAATTTTCTCACTTATGCCATTTTTGAGCTGTTGGAGGGTAGCTGGCTGTCACTTCATCAGGTGCTGTAAACATTTTTATGGTAATCCGCAGACTAGTGTATAGCGCTTGCGCATATTTTATCTTGTGAGACGGTAATAGAGGGTAAGAAACCCTCTTACGTAATTTTTGCTCGTTCGATAAATATACACCTTTCTTGAGTGCCAAATTACTAGACCATACTAAATAACTAGACCGCCAAAAATACACAAAATCGATTACCTTTACGAATAATCTCGATTTAAGATATACCACTATCCAATATAATTCAGGGAGACTGCGCCAAGTTTTCGGAACAGACTAGACGTAGAATCACACAAAGTATGCCTTTTTGGAGTTGAAAAATGGACAATTGTAATTGTATAGAGGAAAGAGCGCTCAAAAAAAAGAACGTGGAATTCAAAAGTCCCTTAAAAGCGACGAAAATTTTCCGTAATGACGATAAAAATATCGCTAAACATCAACCAGGGTTCGTTCTGGATTTTGAATGTAAATTAAAGCTCCAGGGATCTTCAAGGAATTTCAAGGAGAAGAGAAGATTGATATGCCATACATCGTCTTTCAGTGTTTCCTTTGCTGAAAAAGGCTATCTTGATATTCTTCCCACTTCTGCGAGTTAAGAGCACGCAGAGGCATTGTAATTTTTGTATAGTCAAATTTGAGATCAATTTTTTTTTCTATTGAACTTAGCATGATGCAAATCTCAACAATATTTTTAACCCAAACAAAAATTCAAGGAGTTTTCAAGCAGTTTCCCACCAAATTCTGTTTTCAAGGGCTTTTCAAGTGCGCTTGAAGTCCAAACTTAAATTGCAAGGCTCTTAAAGGACTTCAAGGAGTAGCTCGAACCCTGACATTCAAGAGGGTCCCCAATAGAGTTCTTCAATCCCGCCATCCCGACCAAAATTTTCCTTTAATCCCGAACGTTTTTACCGGCCAATCCCGGTCCTTGTTAGTCTTTTCCACCAACTTTCACACCTTTGGACCTTATGGTAGCATTCGCAATCACAGTTTTGAAACGAAGTGATTGTCCATTACTAGTAATAATTGAATCTGTTGCTAATGTATATGATTATCAAAAAAGAATACTTTTCTTCCTAAGAAACGTAAAGTGAAAACACTTCCCGTCAAGCTAAAAATAGCAAACTGCGAAAAGCAGGCGTTACTAAAGGTTACTAAAGGTGAGAAAAATGGTCACGTGGTCAACACTACTTACAAACCTATGGAACAGACATGGGTACAAACATAGCAGTCGCCTTTGCCAATATCTTCATGGCTAAGGTTAAAACAGACATTTTAAACCAAAGCGCATTAAAACTGCACGTTTGGAAACGAT